>NC_060277.1:59812699-59895645 GCF_021613505.1 Equus quagga
GGGCTGCTATAACAAAGCACTACAGACCAGGGGCTTAAGCAGCAGAAACTTATTGTCTCGCAGTTCTGGAAGCTAGAAGCCTGAGACCCAAGTGTCGCAGGGTTGTTTCTTCCTGAGGCCTCTCTCCTTGGCTTACAGATGACTGTCTTCTCCCTGTGTCCTCACATGGTCTTCCCTCTGTGTCTGTGTCCTGATCTCCTCTTCTCATAAGGACACCAGTCATATTGGATTAGGACCTACCCTAATGACCTCATTTTAACTTAATTCCTTCTTTATAGGCACTGTCTCCAAATACAGCCACATTCTGAGGTATTAGAGGTTAGGATTCAACAGATGAATGGGAGGAGTACAGAGGAAAGGATAGAATTCAGCCCATAATAGCTACATTTAAGGTACAGTGCTAGGCACTTGGCATTATTCACATGAATGACACTTGGACCCTGCCATCTTGTATCTTAGAGGAGACAAGACATGTACCTACAAAATGATATGTTCCATCAGAAAGAACCTCTTGGAGCTACAGATAAAATGTTCAGTTTGTTTAGCAGAAGGAGCAGTTATTTCCAATGGTGAGAGAGAGAGCAGGGGGGCCCCTGAGGGTGGCCTTGGTGATAGGAACAGTGTAATGATTTTCAGCAGGTGGTTGAAAGCTTGGGAGAGAGGTCAAAGCTTGAGTGACAGATTTAAGAGTTCCTGGTTTACACAAGCACTGAATCCGTGTGATTACATGAGAGCTCTGCAGGGGAGAAAGGATGTCGCAGAGAAGTGGTCCGAGAACAAAACTTTGCGCTGGAAGTGATGAGGAGTAGTTAGAGAGAAAGGCGAGGGGTTAGGAGAGTGGTTGGCCAGAGAAACTAAGCAGAGAAAGTAAGGCGAGGGTTTCAAGGAGAGGGATGTCGGGGAGAGGTCTCATCGTTGGCTTTGAGAGCGCAGTTTCATGAGGGCAGCTAGGGCCAGAGACAGAATACAGGGGCCACTGTGAGATTAGGTGGGCGGGCAGTGGAGGGAGTGAGCAAGGCCACTGTTGAATACATTTGGCCGTGAGTGTGAGGAGAGGGTGGGAGGGCGCCAGCTGGAGAGTACCCCGTTGGGATGGGATGGGAGAGTGGCGGTAAAGACAGGAGGTTTTAGAAGAATTTGGGCGATAATTGGGTGTGTCTCCAGGCCACAGGAAAGGGGCTGGGGAAGAGGGAGAGCGATGGGGGACCTGCAGAGAAATGGGAGTCCAGAGGTCAAGGTGCAGGAGAAGGAAGGGTTTTCAGGGCATGGCAGGGGGCCTCAGTTTACAGAGGAGGAACCAGCGAGGGATCCAGGTTTATGCAATTTGGGGGACCCCCTGTAAGAAACAAGCATGTAAAATCAGTCCTACAAGCCTGCCAGTGCTCCTTCCTTGCATGTGAGATACCCTGATGCTTGAACTGATTAGCTTCAAGGCAAATCCTCCACTAGCAGAAAAACAGCTCTACGAGATTAATAAGGAGAGACAGTGGGAAGATAAAGAGGCAGGGCAGACTGATGTGAGGAGGGAAGTTAGGGCCACTCAAACCTCATGGCCTCGCTTTTCTCAGAGTTACACACAAATGTGTACGGGTAAATACTTAACCACAGGTGATCTGGGGCGGGGGCGGTGAGTGCTCTGATTTGTAGCATTTGCCCATTCCTGGGGTGTAAATCCTCGCACCCTGGCTGATTTCAGCTGGAGTTGAGAAGAGATGCACACAGTCAGCTCTCCAGGGCAGCAGCACACGGCAGATTCCCAGGCTGGGCTGGGAAGGAGCAAGGCTCGGAGAATCACCTCCCCATCCGAGAGGCTGAGGCGGGTGCCAGGTGCCAAAGGGACAGGCAAGAGGCGGGAAGCAGGCTGTTGAGGGCACAATGCCAAAGCCTCGGGCATTTGCTTCTGTTCATACAGATTCTGCAGGAGATTTTCCAGACTGAAATGACCATAGAATCCATCAAGAAGACCATCAAGGACAAGTCTGCCTTCCTGAAGGTGGCTCAGACCAGACTAGACGAGCGGACGAGGAGACCGAATGTAGAGCTCTGCCGAGACATGGCTCAGTTACGGTGAGGAGGCGGGAGTGCGCCCTTTGCAGGAGGGGCCGGCTCCAGGCTCGGGACAACCCACCAGCCCCACTGCGGCTCTGAGCTCTTCATAAAAAGGCACTTTCTGCCAACACACCGGTAATATGGAGGAGCATGGTAATGCTCATCGCGTAGGTGCGTTGCGGGGCTATTGGTTAATGGGCGTGGAGTTTCAGTTGGGGATGGTAACCACTCTTGAGACAGATGCTGGTGATTGCGCAACATCGTGAGTGTACTGAATGCTGTGAACTGTACACTTAAAAATAGTTGAGATGGTAAATTTTGTGTTATGTATATTTTACCACGATTTTTAAAAAAAGGAAATGATATCAGCAAGTGTTAATAAACATTAAGCCTCATTGAGTGGGGCCAAGGTGGCCTTTGGGTTCCTCAGCACTTCCCTGGAGTCTTTGCAGTTTCCAGAGTACCCCTCTTACAGGCAGTAGAGCGCGCTGGCTTGCTGTGTATTTCTCAGGGCCGGGGGTGCACATCAGAAAAGGGACTTGTGGTACTGATTCCACTGATCCCGGTCTATTTGCTCTCACCCATTTGTTCTATTGGCCTCTTTGGGCGGTTAATATCTGCTCTCTCGTCAAGACCGTCTTCGTGATCCCCTAAAACCCATGCTGATCTCATTTAGGCTCATTTCAGTTTGCTCTGTGCTCAGTGGAAATTGAAAACAGCTGGTCTTCATCAAGCACGTTGCCCACATATACATGGCAGGAGGAATCCGCTGCCACAGTTTATCTACTAAACACTGGGTGTATTTTATTATTATTATTTAACTTTGAAGATTCCTTTTAGGATGAGCTTGTAAGGAACTGGCCAAGATTCCACCCCCCACCCCCTCTGGCTTCGTTTCCAATTTCCCGATACCTGCCTCTGCCTTTCTGGATTTCATCACTGCTGTTCTTAGTCATGAAACGCTCTGCGCAGAAGGAAATTAAATTTATGGAAACTGGAGGAACAAAGGGCAGCACTTGAACTCCAAAGTCCTTTCTGGTGCAGTGGGGATGCCACGAGCCTTGTCTTCTCCCTGTCCTGTGATAGAATTCCCTTGTCATCATGAAGGATTTATCTGAGGGATAGACTGACTTCCAGCTCCACCGGAAAAGCCAGTGGTGGGTCGAGGCTGAGGATTTCCCGGAGGGAAAGAAAGGGTGATCTTTGTGAGGCCAAAAGTAATGAAAATGATAGTGATGGTGCTAATAATAATAATAGCTGCTCCCATTTACTGATCTTACTCTGTGCTGGGCACTGTCCTGAGCACTTCATACTACCTCATTCATTATCTGCATTTTACAAATGAGGAAACGGAGGCAGCAGTGGGGTGAGTGGCCTGGCCCAGCTGGCACCCGGAGGCAGGAAGGAGAGCCGCAGTTTGAACCCTTGCCTGTCCCACTGCAGAGCTCTATCCACTACACCCACTGTTTGCTTCAGCTTCTCCTGTCTTCCACATTGTGCTTTCTCCATCCCCCTGTCAGGTACCTGATCTCACCTGACCTTCTCAATGCCCATGTGGGATGCGTTAGCAAGGCAGGTGCTGTATCTTCATCTCTCTCTCAGAGGACAAACTGAGGGTCACAGAGGAGATGTTACTGCAAAACACCCTACAAGTATAGCATGCTTCTTGTCTGTGTTGGATGCTAAGAAGCATGCTTTAGAATAGAATTTATGCAAATACCCTTCATCTCTGTTCTTAGCTGCATTTCTCCTGGTAGAGGCCATTGGCAGCTAGGAATTCACCTGAGCTACATGTTGCTCAAAATGGGTTCCATAGAAACCCTACTCATATACAGTCCATAATTTGGGATAAGCTGCTCTCTGCCCCAGAGGCTAGGCGGGCCCCCAGACAACCTGTCTGCAGTGTCTCTTTGCTGCACAAGAGCCTGGTAGTGAGAGCACGCCCATTTGGCCAGTTAGGATTAGGTCACGAATCGTGGCTTTATTCAAATATTATTAGGAGAAGCCGAGCTGAAGTTTCATTCTCTGAAAATTTCTGCAGAGTCATCGAAAGTAGAGATGGGGATAAATAAATTGTTCAGACTGCCATTAGACAAACACAGGGTTGCTTTTTAGAAGGGTTTTGAGTAGTGGTCTAATTTGACTTTGGAGTTCTCAAACAATGAGGCATTCACGGCTGCTTCTGAGAAGCTGAATGGTTTTTACTCTTCTCTCCCCCTTCACAGCTCAATAGAATTGGCTTTTCCTTTGCTTCCTGTTCACTCTGTGGTATGTCTATTTCCTCTGCTCCTTTAATTGACTTTAGGACAAAACCTGCTTTTGTTTCTGTAAAGATTTCTTGCTAAAATATCATTGCCAAAAATACGGTCCCGGAGTAACAACAGCGGAATGTAGGATTATTGCTGGGGGAGGGGATTATGTTCCTTCTTAACTGATCATTCTGAAAGCAACCCTGTGGCTATCGAGATTAAGAAAAAATTAAAGACCATAAACTCAGGGGCGTGAGGACTAAGAAAAATTGCTGTTTTCGTTTCAAGACTTTTATTTTCATTTAACATTTTCTAAACGGGTTCTTTGAAAAGTAATTCTAAACATTCTTGGCATCTTTGGTGGCAGGCCAGCCCAGGCTCTGCTGTACTTAAATAATCTGGATACGTTTTTTAAAAACTACGGTAGCCTTATTTGTATTTGCATGCAAAATGTTTTTCAGTTCTGTAATTCCCCAAAAATGAATGGTTTCAGCAGAACAGCTCTCTGTGATCTGCCAAGAACAAGGAAGCCGAGAGTGAAATGTGGCCTTGAAAGATGATGAAAAATGTATTTCTAATGGCGAAAGTTGAGAGAAGTGTACGTCTCCTGGCTGTGTTCACACGGCAGCAGAAAAACAACTGGACATTAACCGCCTGCATTCTGTGTGTCTTGAATTCCCTTTTTTAGTTAAACATTGATATTCTAACACCTATGTATTTTCAAAAGTTCCCTCAGAGATCAATTTCCCACTAGACTAGTATTTGGCTGCGAGGAGTAAAGCCTCATCTGTCATCCTGCTCCATCTCCTACCTTGGGGTTCAGGGTTCCTTTTGAAGCCAGTGGACGCGGCCCAGGGAGGGCGGGAGACGAGAGGCAGGCCCCGCTCGGCTATAAACAAACCGCTGTCGTAAATCCCAACGCCAGCCAACGGCAGCAGCCTCTCCGAAGGTCTGTTTCTTTGCTCGTGATATTTTATACCCTGGGATCTTCAAAAGAGACTTTCTTTTTAATCCAACTTGATCTAAACAACAACAAAAATATGCTTTTAGATCAGATCTCAGATTTTGTGTTTACCAAGCCGATACCAAAAGAAACTTTGGCACTAAAGTTTCAATGCCTTCCCTCCTCAATGAAAGTAAGAAAACAGTACAGGTTCTAAGATGAAAGGAGATGGTCTGGATATGTTTTCATGGCTTGTTGTTGTTTCTTCTTCTTTTTTATTTTTTGTGAGGAAGATTGGCCCTGAGCTAACATCTGTGCCAGTCTTCCTCTATTTTGTATATGGGATGCTGCCACAGCATGGCTTGATGAGCAGTGCTAGGTCTGTGCCTGGGATCTAAACCTGTGAACCCTGGGCCGCCAAAGTGGAGTATGTGAACGTAACCACTATCACCAGGCTGGCCCCTTGTTGTTGCTTCTGTGAGCCTTTTTGGGGGCCCTTTGGGGTGCCCTCCCCTTCTCGGGCTGGCTGCAGGTGACTAGGAAGCCGAGCCTCCAGTCTCCCTCCAGTCTATGCTTCCTCTACATCAGCTGGGCTCTGGTTCCTGTTCTTGGAAGCCCCTGTGGACTTGGACCTCTGGGCAGCTCCCTGCCTCCCATGGCCACCTCCTTCACCTATGACGTGGAAGTTTGGTCTCGAGCAACAAGTAGTTTTTGCATGTCTGTCGACTATAGGAGGGGCTGTGGATGCAGCCGAGAGCAAGGCTGGCTCAGGTGGATGGTGCTTTTGCGGAGTTGATGGCCTGCAGGGCACATGTAGTCAACAGGCAATGACAAACACCCTGATGGCTGCAGAAGGGTTGGGTTCTTGAAACACATGACATCGGGCAGCGGTTAAGGGAGGAACTTCTCAAAGAAGTGTCTGTCCGCCTGGGCTTTGAAGATGGCATGAGTTAGCAGGATGAAGAGCCCAGTAAGGGCCTTCTGGTTGAAGGGGTGGGAAGGGTAAAGGCCCTGAGGTGAGACACAGAGCAAGCGCATTGGAGAACACACCTGCAGAGCAGGAGGGAAGGCTGCAGCGGGCGTGATGAGGCTCTGTGGGAGACAGGAATAACAGGATTTTACGATCGATCGAAGGGCGTGGGGGCAGGAAGAAGAGAGCGGAGTCAAGATGATCAGAAGGTTTTTGGTTTCAGCATCTGCAAGGATGACATCACCATTGCTTTGAGATGGGACCTGCAGGCGGCCTGGGGTGCCAGTGATGCATCTGCTCTGTACCCCACTTGAGCCTGTGTCAGCCACAGACTAGCATATTCCCCAGTGAGCGTGTCCCCAAAAAGTGAGCATGGCGGAGCGGTCGGAGGGAGCTCCCAGACCATCATCAGCTGATTTCTGTGCTGTCCCTCGAGGTGTGACGTTCGCCCCGTTGTGGGGTTGGTCTCTAAAGGTCAAAGAGAGTTCAAGTCCCTCTAAACTCTGCTTCCTTTTTGGAAAGTATTTGTGTTCTTTCTGGCTTTAAGCATAGTATCTGTTTCTGATAGAAAAAAATCAGAAAATGAAATAAAAAATAAAACCCATCCTCAATTCTTCGTGCCATCGAGGGATAACCAATGTTAGCATTTTGTTGTATTTGCCACCAGGTACATTTACAAAATTGTCATCATGCTGTATATAGGATTTTAAATCCTTTTTCAACCAACACTGTATTGTGAGTTTTTTTTCCCTATGGGAAATACAAGTTCTTTTCTAAAAAGCATTGCTTGCGTGGCATTCCATCACCTGGCTATAGCATCCATCACCATTAGGCGTTACTGTTGTTTCCTCTTGTTCTCTCACAACATTACTCAATATAAATAACACTTTATACTTTTATATCAAACTTTTCACCTTGCTTATTTTTTTCCTAAAAGTTTGTTAAATTTCACAAGTAAGATAGGGATACATTCTGATTTTGAAGTGAATTCAAGTAATACAGATCTACATGGAATACAAAATGCCAGTCCCCTTTCCTGCCCTCTCCTCCCCGCCCCCAACCCAAACAACAGCTGCTAATTTGGAGCATCTCCGTAAAAACAGTAACTATTTGTCCCTTAGGAAAACGAGAGTATGGAGGGTTTTGAGTAGAAAAATTATTGCTTTGGTGCCATCTTAGTATTCCCTGAGAGCCCACTTTGTGCTGGCACTATACTGGCCCCTGTGGTAGGGTCGCCAGCTTTTGCAAGTTGAAACATTGGATGGACAGTTAAATTTGCATTTCAGATAAATAATGAATACTTGTTTAGTATAAGTATATCCCAAATATTACATGGAACACTTACATTAAAAATACTTACGCTAAGTAAAAATATTTATACTGAACATTATTCAGCCTTAAAAAGGAAGGGAATGCTGACACATGCTACCACATAGATGAACCTTGAGGGCATTATACCGAGTGAAATAAGCCAGACACAAAAGGACAAATACTGCATGATTCCACTTACATGAGACACTTAGAGTCGTCAAATTTATAAAGACAGAAAGTAGAAGGTGGGGGGCCAGGGGCTGCGGGAAGGGGGGCTTGTTTAATGGGGACAGTGTCAGTTTTGCAAGATGAAAAGAGTTCTGTGGATGGTGGAGATGGTTGCACAACAATGCAAATGCAGGTGATGTCACTGAACTGGACCCTTAAAAATGGTTAAGATGGTGAATTCTGTGTTGTTGTGTATATTTTACCACAATTTTAAAAAGCACTTGTACTAAAAAAATTACTCATTTATCAGAAATTCAAATTTAACTGGGCATCCTGTGTGTTATCTGGCAAGCCTGCACTTGGGGACTATAAACAGAAATGAGATGGTCTTCCCCAAAGGGGTCCGGGAGCTGAAGTCAACTTCCCGGGTCTCTGCTTCTGCCCTTTCCTCACAGAGCGCTGAGAGCGTGGAGGCAGGAAATGGGACCCAGTTCCTTATTACGGCCCCTGAGGCTCCTTATTTCCTTCTTAGCTTCCTGGATAAGTGTGCGAGGCATATAAACCTATGTGGGTGGTGTGCCCGTAGGGAGGGCAGTTCATCAGTGCCCTGGGCTCAGTGTCCTTGTCTGTAAAACAAGGAAGCTGGGCTTGATGACCTCACATTTGTTTTCCAGTTGACAAGTTCTGTGAAGCTGTAAAATTGCCTTGGTATAATGACTGTAACACGGTCTGGATATTTTTCTAGGATCACGAAACCCTTTTCTCTCTCTAGGGACAGCCACATCCCTATTTGTTCACTGCCACTGTTCTCTTTATATTACCGTATACTTTAATTCATTTCATGCACCTCCAGTCCGCTGATAAATGAACCCCCAAATAAAGAAAACCTTAACTTTGAATCACTGGTTAAAATTTGATGAATTTGGAGTTGAGTTTTCAACCAACTGGAGGCAGGCAGGAAAGCTGCATAGTAATTAAAAGCAGCTGATGGGTAGTTCCATGCAAAACTGTAAGGAGAGTTACCTAAACTCCTTGTACCTCAGTTTCCTCATCTGTAAAATGGGGATAATCATCGTCTCTACTTCATGGGGTTGTTATGAGGATTAAATTGTCTGATCATGTAAAGTGCTTAGGATGGCACAAGTATAGTATGGCACCATGCACAAGTATTACTTCCTTTGCAACTTTGCAATATGAAGTAGTTTGACGGTCTTGTGACGTGCATGCTGCTGGGGGCTCCAGGTGCGCCCAGTGCAGCGGCCACACCTCCAATAGGAATTCAGTGACCACGCCCGCCCTCATTCAGCCAATAGCCTCGGGAGTGTGACCTCTGCTAACGTAACCGGTGCTTCTTCCCTCACGCAGCCTTGTTAACGAGGTGTACGAGGTGGACGACACCATCCAGACCCTGCAGCAGCGCCTGAAGGACGCGGAGGACACCCTGCAGTCGCTGGTCCACACCAAAGCCACCCTGGAGCATGAGCTGGCCGTCAAAGCGAATTCCCTGTACATCGACCAGGAAAAATGCATGAGCATGCGCAAGAGCTTCCCCAACACCCTCCGGCTGGTGGGCTTCTGTTAGGGGCCCCGCCAGGAGCGGTGTTGTTACTCCTCCGGAAAGGCCGAGCCGGAGCCCTGAGTGCTGATATAGCCACTATTAAAGGACTGTGTTGATAGAAATGTCCCGATCTCCTGTCTTGGAAAGCCTTTTGTTTGTGTCCAAGCCTTAATTCTCTACTATTTGCTAGGCTTCTAGGCTACTTGAAGAATTAAAGAAATATAATCAATCTAATAGGGAAGGTGAAAAAGATTGTTTGCGTTATGCTCTGTGTAGCGTGATTGGGCTGGACAGGAGAAACTGATCTCTGAGGCGGTGGGGCAGGAGTCACAGCAGGGTGTGCTTTGAGCTCTGCCTCAAAAGAAGCACGGAGAAGGAGAGAGGCCTCTGGTTCTGTGGCAGTTGGTGTGGTGTGAGCAAAAAGACAGGTGGACAAGTATAGAGCGCACTTGGAACAGTGGTAAGTAGACCAGCTTGACCGTGACTCCTAGGGGGGAATAGGAAGAAGTACACTGAGTGAGATGCCTGGAGAATGGGGGGCCTTCAGCTCCAGGAGTGGGAGTCAGGGGAGCTGGTGGGCATCTCTGAGCAAGGACATGGGCTTATGGAAGCAATGGCTGAGCAATGAAAACTTGAATTGGACAGAGGGCGGTGGAAACAAAGAAAGGGGAAGTGCAAAACATAGAACAAGCCAGCAGGACTGGTAACTCCTCACCTGTGGGCGGAGTGCCGAGGGGTTCCGGCGAGTGGAGGCGCTGACCCCAGATGGGCTGAGAAATGGGACATTGCCTAAATTCTAGGAGGGCCTAGGGTATCTCAGGGGTTATTTTTTTTTAATAACTTTTTCTTTATTACAAACAAAAAATATTTGCATGACACATAGTTTGGAAAATAGAGAAAATACACACATACAACTCATGGAAAGCACACATTACCATAACGCCCAGAAATAATCGCTGAGGTCTGTCAACATTTTACTGTGTATGCTTTCAATCCTTTTGCCGTGACTGTATGCGTGTATGTCTATTTATATAAATAGGTAATATGTAATGTTTATATTTATTTACCAATATTTAATGTGTTTATATTTGAATGCGTCATTAATATATTTGGGACCACACTGCTGGTTTGTAATCTCCCTTGTTCAGGTATTACAAATGGATTTCCATGTCATCAACTTTTTATCCACAACGCCCTTTTTTAAAACCTTCCCTTTCTGTCTCTAAAAACAGTAAATATTGCTTGTGGAAATTTCAGAAAATCCAGACAGACAAAAGAAGAAAATAAAAATCTTCCATATTTCTAGACTAACCAGATATTTTGCTATATGTAGATTTTATTTCTCTATTTATGTATTTTCCTTTCAAAAGTAGAATTATTCTGAAAAAGTAGCCAGCACTCATAAATCACTTACTATGTGTCAGATACCATTCTCAGTGCCTTGATCACCTCAACTCATTTATACTTTTTCCATTTGATAGTACGCACACTTTCCATGTCGTTAAACATCTTTTCACAACTTCGTTTTTTTTAAGGCTTTTTTGATGAGGCAGATTGGCCCTGAGCTAACATCTGTTGCCAATCTGCCTCTTTTTTTTTTTTCCTCCCCAAAGCCCTAGTATATAGTTGTATATTCCAGTTGTAGGTCATTCTGGTTCTTCTATGTGGGATGCCACCACAGCATGGCTTGATGAGCGGTGTGAAGGTCAATGCCCAGGATCCAAACCAGCGAACCTCGGGCTGCTGAAGCGGAGCGTGTGAACTTAACCACTTGGCCACAGGGCCAGCCACTCAAAATGTCATTTTAATGGCTTTGTATATTCCATTGTATTGAGGTTCTAGAATGTTCTATAGCCATTTCCCATTACTGGATATTTATATTGTGCCTTACTCTTCTCTGTCGTAAACAATGTAGCTGTGATTTAATCTTGTTAGCTACATGTTTGCAAACGTCTTTAATATTTTACTTAAGATAAGTTCCTGGATATGGAATCGTTAGATCAGAACTTACGCACATTTTTAAAAGGGCATTTACAATGTGTTGTCAAATCGCCCACCTGAAAATTTGTTACTCTCACTCCGGCCAACAGCCTGTGAGAAGGCCTGTCTTTCTGCACCTCTGATTACCCTTTGTTATCTTTGTTTTACTCTTTAATAGCATAAAAATGTCTTCCTGCTTTAACATCTTGTTCTTTGGGAACTGGTGATGGGGAACGCTGTTCACCGGGCCCTTGGATTTCTTCCGTTAATTGCTTGTCCTTGTTATTTGCCTGTTTCCCCTGAGTGTTTACCTTTTTCTCATTTATTTTGGAGTTCCCTGTATATCAATCATATGATACTTCCGTCATTTGCACTGAACCCATATTCTTCATATGCCACTTGCCTTTTCATTTTGTTTATGGTTTTCAATGTACGGAGGGTGCAGTGTATAAATGTTTCCTTTATGATTTATGCCTTTGGAGTTACACCAGGAAAGCTCTTGCTCATCCCAAGATTATTTACTTATAATTTCTCCTAATTCCTTTAAAGATTTCTTAGCTCACATTTACCCATCTGTAATTTCATTCGATAGGATGTAAACAGCGTGCCGGCTTTGAATCCTTTCATCTAGAAGCTCTGAAAGGGAAGATGAGATTACTGGAGGGGAAGGTTTTCTCTCGCATTTCCCCCTGCTTGTGTGCGCCCCTCTACTATTAGCGCCTCCCTCCATATCCTTGCGTTCTCCTTGCTCTGCCCTAACCACTGTCCATTAACCCCAAACCCCATTTCTGCCTCTCTCTCTGTTCCTTAAAAGCTTTTTCAGACTTTGGTTAGTCAACTTCACAGAACATCTCAAAATGCTGGCAGAGCTGACATAAACATGATAAGCTTGGGCTCGGGCTATTTTTGTGGTCTCAGTATATCATTTTAGAGATCAAATTGTAGGTTTTGTCATTCTCCCTTTGCTTCTAATGGAAACAAAGATATATAAGTGCCACTAAAGCACTCAGCAATTAGAGCAATCAACTGTCGATAGTCATCATTTTTAGACAAAGTAAGAATAAACGTAAATTCCATGTCTCTTGATTGTTATAGGTTTTGGGGGAAATCTTACTGCCTTTTTCCATGAATTATAATTTTTTTATCTTTTTTGAGGAATGTGTGCTTGTGGAGTCCTTTTACTTAGACATATGTTCCCTGCATTACAACATTGTGATGGGAAGAAAAGGTAGTTAAGACATAGGAAGAGGCTAGTTTTCTTATTATTTTGGTAAACTGTGGGCAAGGCCAAATTCCGCAAATACACATTTGGTTTCTAGTCTAAAATGTTGGAGCTACTTCACGAGGGCAAATATCTAATGCTGAAATCCACGAGCAGCCAAGACTCACAAAGAGTGGTCCTGTTTAAGAATCACAGGACTGCAAATAGCAACACGTGATCCAGCTTGACATATTCAGGGCCAAGCTATGTTTAATATTATGCGGCTTTAAGAAGAGCTGCTGGAATGTCAAAGGCTTCCACCTACCCAAGCGTCATTCAGATTTAGAAATGTGTGTAACTGCCCCTAAATAGCCGAGCCTCCTATAATTTTAGTAATTTCCATTTTTGTCTCTGGAGAGTGTTGTCATAAACACCTCAACTGGCACTTTCGGGTCCTGAGTTCATGCCGGAAATAGCTGAGGTGGGGTCTGGTTTTAGGTTATAATTTTTGTTTTGCAGTGAATACAGGAATGGATTCCTTCCCTTTGTGTGCAGGGTGGACCCAAAGCACATAGAGTGAGGTGGGGTTACTGCTCATCTTTGTGCCCCAGTCTTCCCTTTCCGTCTCCACTCTTCCAGCCCTGGCCCTTACACTGTTCCCATCAGCACTGAACTCACCACTGACACGATTTCGAAGACCAGCCTTCTATGCAGAGCGCTCTGATGGTGTTTTCAGAACCCTGTATTCGTATTTGTGCATTCATGGGAAAAGGAGACAATATTTAAACTCTTCATCAGAGATGGAAAGTTTATTTCACCTTGAGGACCAGCTCTTGCCCTTGGTAGTGCTTATTTGCAGTGTTGAGAAGGATTCTGAGACCATGTCTGAGCTTAGACAGATAAGAATCTAGAGGTCCGATAGGGTAGTCTAATCTGCAGAGTCCAGGATGGAGCAGTGGCAGCACAAATACTGTCATCCCTGCTCTCAACAATTTGAATTCTCCCTCAGCTCACATCTTTATCTTTTAACATCATTCCCTTTTGTGATCTATAGCCCATTCCCTGAAGACCTTGCTGTTTGCTAATTTTGCTGGGAGCTCATAGGAGACCCTTTCTGCTGCCAAATTTTTCTTTTTGGTGAGGACCTTCTAAAGAGCTCACCATGACCCGAAAAGCAACTCTGGGGGCTTCATGGGAGAGTAAGGAGGGAGCCCCTTGGGGGCAGTAGCCGTTCACTGCTATTCTAAGTGGTATCCTATTGTGTATGGGAACCATAAGAATTACTTTACTTCTCAATGGCTTTCTTTTCTCCCTGGAAAGTGAAGTGATTTCATTGGACTAAGTTTCAAAGTTCTCATCTGGGGTGTTTGAGCCGTTCAGTCACTCAGACATAGGACACTTTCCCTACCTCCCTCAAATAGTGATTTGCTTGCCCGAGAACCTGCTCTTTATGGAAACCTATGTATTTACTGATAACAAAAATCTATATGTGTATTGAGGGATATCCATTGACTTATTTATGACAAGCTGGTGGGTTTCACCTCCCAACCTTAGCCCACTCAGTGTGTGTAGCAAAGACAGAAGCTCTTTAAGAGAGATGAGGCCAAGCAACCAGAGAGGAAAATTATAAGCCAGAGCCACAGACATGACCCCAGAGGCACCCCTACCCCCCACCGCTGCACCACAGTCTGAAGATTGAGGCATTGACACTTTAAAATAGTGCTGTGTGGAGCAACCGACTTTCCTAGTTTACAACAGTAGATGTAACAGACATTTCTCAGGGTCTTGAGGGGAAGTAACTGTGCCTCCAAGTATTCACGTCCTTGCAAAATTTCACCCTCCCCCTCTTGCATGTGGGCTGACTCTCTGATCACCAGAACCAACAGAATACATTGTAACACTGTGCCAATTCCAGCCTTAAGAAGGCCTGGCAGCTTCTGCTTTTGTGCTCTTGAAAGCTAGCTGCCATGTAAGAAGTCTGACAGCCATGCTGTGAGGAAGCCCAAGCAGCTGTGTGGAGAGGCTCTTGTGGAAGAGAACCGAGGCCCCAGCCAACAGCCACAGATAAGCTCTCAGGCCAAGAGTGCACTGACTGGCAGCCATGTGAGACACTGGAATCTTTGCTCTCCTAGTGCCTCAGCCGACGCCATGTGAAACAGAACTGCCCATCGACCCATGGAATCATAAGAAATGATAAATTGTTGTCTGAAACTGCTAAGTTTTGGGATAATTTTTTATGCAACAATAGGCAACCAAAACAAGTTTTCACTGGCTTGTCGGACATCGAATACCTGGAGAAGGGAATCTAATGTTGGTTGAGTGCTTACTGTGTTCCCATCGTATAATATGACAATCTCATGAGATAGTTAGAGTTGCTAGTTGCACATGGGAGACGGAGACTCAGAGAGTTTAGGTGACCCCACAGCGGCTGAGCAACTAGCTGATTACTCAGATAGAACATGGGAGACAGAGTGAGTGTTCAGCCTCCTTAGCTGACACTAGGATCTGAGCTCCTAACCACCGTTTTGTACTTTAATTGGTCTCCAAGAGGCTATGCCAAGCAGTGGTTCTCCTTCTCAGCAACAATAACAAAAATGTGTAAAATGATTGCATGGATGGATTTAGAATTGAGCCCAGATGTGTTTAAAAATTTTTTAATTTTGGAAAATTTGTGTAAAATTAGAGCATGAGTGGGATCTAACTTCGAGGTCATTGATCACATCTTGAGGGTGATGCATCTAATGATAATGTTAGTCAACCTTTGCTGAGCAGAGGAACTTTACATATGTTATGTCATCATCACAGCTATTCTCTAAGGTGCACACATTTCATTATTTACATTCAAAAAAGGAGGAAATTGAGACTTAGAGAAGTAAAATAATCCAAAGTCAAACCGTTAGTCAGTTGCAGAGTCAGAGAGGTTTGCTTCCAGACTTTCATTGTTACTACATTGCCTCTTTCTAAGCTGTTTAAAATGAATTGGCCATTCTCAAAAGTTGCATTTTCTTTTAAAGAAAATTATTTTAAAACCGTGTTAGTTTTCCCAACAGACATTCGTGAGGATACACTATTTTGAACAATCAATATCATCAACACAATAAATTAATTTTACCATAGTAACACGAAGTCCTAGCTCTAGATGTCTCTGATTCCATCCTTAAGTAGAATTTAAGGATAATATCTGAGTGTATACTCTGTTTTGTCAGATAGAAGAAAAAATCTCCCACAATTCAATAAAAGGCTCTCAATTCTAGAAATCAAATAATTGTTCCTCATTCAAACTCTTCTAGCACCCTTTTGGCCACACCCATTGATACTGATAGATTTCAGGATTGCTTTCCACATGCCTGGTTTCTCCTAAGGAGCATTCAGTCCCAAATGGGAAGTGATTGTGTTTAGTGAACACTTACACCAGCATTTTGGCTCAAGTTAATTAAAACAGATTCTTTCCCGTATATGTGCATTTTGGATTATCATCTGAGCTAAAGTTATAGCCACAGAAATAGCTAACTTCCTCTAGAGAGAAAAGACAATTTAAAACTGGGTCCCTCCCTTTCTTACCTTGATTTGGATTCTCTTAATCTCATCTTGCCATTTTTAAGACCCTTAACTCACAACATATTTCTTTGCTCATATAGAGCTCAGGATACACAAGAATGTATTAATAAAATGAGTACTAAGCATTGTGGAGTAGCAGTGTTAGGAATGTAGAAAGGAGTCTAATTATGAAATATAGAGACAAGGAGTCGATGAAAAGCCCAAATCTACAGACACAGAGTTATCTAATGAGAATTTTAAGAGTCGTTTGAATTCTGTTTGGTTGGTACTCAGGATGAGTGAGTACCTTCGTAAAGGATAGAAATTTTGAGGTGTATTTATTGTTCAACCTTCAAGAAGAAGAGGATACTGTTTTCTCTTACGGAGGGGAAAGCTCACAGGCTCAGGGATGAAACAGAAAGATCCACTGGTGGTGAAATAATGACCATCTCTATTGGTCAGCTTCATGATAAGGGAAGCTCCTCTAGCAAGATTAGACAAAAGGGATTGAGGGTACTAAATGGTTTCTAGGGCCACTGGTTAAGCTGAGGAAACAGTGGTTGGCTAACCTTCCTGAGTAACTTCCAAACCACGTTGCTAAACTAGGCCACCAAAGAAGATGCTTTTATCAGGACCGGGAAATTTCCCATTGAGTTGAGAAGCCACTATACTGCTATCAGATCCAGAACTATTTCTATTGGGATCAGAAAGTAACCTCTGCTAAATCAGGAAATGGTAAACACAGCTGCCAATTCCAGGAGCACGACTCCTGTCATCCATAGAAGCAGAATTCACACCTCGCATCCTTCCTCTTCCCGCATAAGTGAGTTCCAAAGTCAAGCCTCATACAAGTACGACCTGACTAGTAAAACCCAAATCACACCCAAAACCTGAGCTGCAAGAAGCCTGGGAAATGTAGTGTTTTTAAAGCTTTTGGCTTCCAGAGTATAGTAGGGCATATTTAGGGCATAGCACGGAAGGTTTGAGTAGGTACTGAGGGAGCCAAATCACCATCCCAACTAGGATTGTGCAAAGATGGCACTTGGGTGAGACATTGTTTGGTCTGAAGCAACTCACTATGATTAAGAGTTTGGACTTATTTTTGAAGAGAGATCACATTCAAAAATTAAAAATTTTACATTCATTCAAAATTTATAATGGTTTTGAATGAATGCACTTGTTTAAAAAGATTATCAGGCCTGTTACTTAAAAAGGAAGCCACTTGCTGAAGGCAAAATTACACATACTGGAGAGAATACTTTGATTTTTTTTTTTTTTTTGGTCACTTAAAACTTTCCTATCACACTGATCTGAGAGTGTCAACATGATAAAGTGATTATTGGTAGGAGTTTTGTCCCTGCTTTACAGAAGAGAATATGAGGGTATTTACATTCTTACTGGGTGTGTGCTTCTGAGCTATACATGAAACAGCAATTTGGTTTGTTTTCAGTCTACCTATGTGAGGAGTGTTTTGAAGACAGACAAATGGTTAGTTTCCGTAAGAATTTTAGCATGAATTATGCTAAGATAGAGCTATCTGTAAAATACAAAATCAGTTTGAGGTGAGGAAACCTACCAGGAACAATGCAGAAATGAGATAACCACATGATGGTTTGCTCTGCATGTGGAGCAAATCTATAACCAGGAAAAGAATTGAGGACAGTGCTGCCTTATTAGTTAAACTTTGCCATTGGGAGCCGATGGTGGTAGTCATTAGTGCTATACATCAAATTGTTCCCAGCTTTCCACCTCCCTGGCCCCCTGTAGATGAATAGATCCATGTGACTAGTTCTGGACAACGAGTTATGAGTAGAAGGAGTGTGAGTCACTTCAGGCTCCAGTATTTAACAGGCAGTGTGAAACTCTCCAAAATTCTCTTCCTTTTGACATGATGTACTAGTCAGGGTTCTCCAGAGAGACAGAACCAATAGGACATATATATATAAGTATATATATGGGGAGATTTATTATAGGAATTAGCTCACACCGTTACAGAGGCCAAGAAGTCCCATGATCTGCCGTCTGCAAGGTGGAGACCCAGGGAGGCGAGTGGTGATTCAGTCTGAGTGCAAAGGCCTGAGAACCAGGGGAGCCGATGGTGTAATTCCCAGTCCAAGTCCAAAGGCCGGGATTCCGGGGCCTGTTGGTGTAAGTTCTCGTCCACGTCTGAAGGCCAGAGAACCAGGAGCACCAGCGTCCAAGGGCAGGAGTAGATGGATGGCCCTGCTCAAGCAAAGGGGGAATGAATTTGCTCTTCCTCTGCCTTTTTGTTCTCCTCAGACTCTCAATGGATTGGATGATTCCCATCCACTTTGGTGAGGGCCATCTTCTTCACTCAGTCTGCTGACTCAAATACTAATCTCTTCCAGAAAGACTCTCACAGACCCACACAGACACCCAGAAGAAATGTTTTATCAGCTATCTGGGCATCTCTTAGCCCAGTCAAGTTGACACATAAAATTAACCATCACACATGACAACCAGCGACCTGAGACAGTCCTTGTACAACCACACTAAACATAACCAAGCTGCTGGTCCACCATGGCCATATTACATGAGTAAGAAATATATTTGTGTGCTCTTAAGCCGCTGACACTTTTGGGTTGTTTGTTACCGCAGCCTAGCCTAGCCTAGCCTTTCCTGACCAATACAGCAGCCATAAGAAACAGCCAAATGCAGGAACTAAAGGGAGAACGGCCGTTTTCCACTGTGAAATTCAGACTCCTTACTTTCCCAGAATGCAAGCAGTAGTGCTGACTAAGCAGTTGGGGATGTGCCCACCCCATCCTTAAAATGGCAGGCTAAGATAAAATCTTTTGCATTTATTTAGGATTGGAAATAGGACATGGCAAGGCCTTCCAAGCACAGAAGGAACCAGCCCAGAGGTGCAGGTCTTTCCAAGTCTACACAAGAGCCAAAACCACCCAGGGCACTTTAGTGTCAAAACTCTCAATGGCTCTAGAGCTGGCGTGGCAAACTCAAATGCCTATGGGGCCAGCCAGGAGACATAAGTAAAGCTTATTTAAGTTTCCTGGTATAACCTCTGCTCTAAGAAAAACAGCAGTGCAGTCGTCAGGATAAATGGTTTTGTTTCAGGGAAACAACAGAGAATGTGGGGGTGCTGGAGAGCAGGCCTGGAATACACTGAAGTGTGCATGCCCAGTCTAAAGGAGGGAGCCACTATTCTGCTCTGGCCAATTATTGCTGAGCTCAGCTGTGGCCCTGTGCAGCTGGAGCTTCTGTGCCCTGCTGCCATGGTTATTGAAACCCTTGTCAGTCAGGAGGCTTGAGGAGATGAAGGGGGACGAGACTGAAATCATAATATATCTTCAGATGCTTATTTGACAAAGCAACTTAATAATGGTGGAAGGGGTGGGAACACAGATTTAACCTGGAGCTTAGGTTTATTATATTCACACTGTAAATTATAGTGTTTATGGCCACATTGGGTCTGAGATGAACCAACTCCTGAAATGCAAGAATGTACCAATTGGGACAGGTAACATTATGTGGTTTTAATTCACTGCACTTATACAAAGTCCATTAGAAAGTGGGAGATTGGATCAAAGATCATTCAGGAGAGCTAAGACATATAAAATAATTTTAAAAGTATGTAGTTGTTAGAAATCAAGAGATAGGACCTAACCCAGGGTGCAATACACCTACATCCGTGTCTAAAAGTAGAGTGATAATGTAAATTAATTCTATTTATGAGAAATGAAAGGAGCTTGACATTCTCTAATGTTAAGTTTGAGATGGCAACAGGACAACCAGAGGGAAAGGCACATGCAGGCTACACAGAGTTGAAGGACTTCATACAATCCCAAACTGGCCATTTTGAAGGACTTGGTGGCACCTTTCCCTGCATGACTTGACAGAAGGCTGCATGGTTAGAGTGGAATTGGGGGATGCAGAAACACAAAATAAAAATTTGAAAACCAGATTGGGGTTACTGAAATCACACTGGCTGAGTAAAGAGATCAAAACACATAGAAAATTAAACTTGTCAACAAAATCAATCCAATGATGAAAGCTCAGTAAAGTCAGTTATGTGACTGATATATCAAGGCAGCTGTTTACTTTTAACATTAAAACTATCTATCTGTACTTTCTTTTGGCTAGGACATCCTATTTTTTAAGGATTTGAGTTTTAAATTTTGTATGGCCAGGCCAATGAAGCAAAGGACTTATATTTTATATTTTAATATTATTTAACATTATATGATAACATAGAAACACATTATTCTTTTAAAATAATGAAACGTTACAGATGAGGCTAACTCCTCCTTTGACCTTTCCCCAGTCCCAGCCTCTCTCTCCCCAGAGGTAAGTGCTATTATCAGTTAGGTGAGACAGTCTCATGTTTGTAATTGTAAAGGCTGCTTTGTTTGGCCTTTTGGAAGCACTTACTATGTCCTTCAAAGCAGGAGTTAAAAACCCATAGGTTTTTAAGAAATATACTAATTATTTTATGTAACCATTAAAAATCCCTAAACAAAATGTAAACAAGTGAAATCCAGTGGCAAGCGAGAAGAATACACTGAGACCCAATAGGAATGGAAGGATGGTTCAATCCTAAGTAATCCAAACCTTGGCTTTACTCTGTCTCTCTGCTTGCTGGCTAGTTGAATCCCTGATGGAGAGCAGAGCAAACTCTATGGGGTGAAACTATGCTAGGAACTGAGATTTGGGCTGGGGACTGTGAAATGCTCTCCTCCAGAGTCATCTTCCTCCTGTTCCCACCAATCAATTCTCTGAAGACATAGTATACAGAAAATTGCAATTCATTCATTTATTCACTCACTCATTAAACAGAATTTTATACTGTGTGGTAGTGCTGTATTTGACTCTGCATCATATCTAATATGATAAACAAAATAAACATGGTCTCAGCCCTCATGGAGCTTACAGTCCAGTGGATTACACTGACAATCAAATAGTCACACAAAGAACTAAGTCAATTATGAGAATTTCTGAGAGGGACTGGACTTTTAAAGACTTTCTTGAAGTTGTGACATTTAAGCAACTATCTGAAAGATAAGAAATCAGTATGAATGTGGCAGGGGTGGGAAATCCCCTAAGGGTATTCTTGGTAAAGAAAATCGCATTTTAAAAGACTGAAAATTTGAGTAGCTATATACAGGAGTTAAACATGGGTAGGGCTGGTTTCATGGGCATGAGACCTGTACAGCTATTCAGGGCCCTGGGCCTAGAAGGGCTCATGCTTGGTTTAATGTTCTAGGGGTCATCATCTTTAAATTCTTAATAATTTTTTAACAAGGAGCCCTGCATTTTCATTTTGCAATGGGCTCCTCCAAGTATGTTGGCAGCCCCAGCTGTGGGAGTTTGATCTTGGTCCCATCTGTACTATGTAGCCATTGGAGGGTTTCAGATAAGGAGGGACATAATCTCAATTCCTAAGCTACCACTCTGGTTGTGATGTGAAGAATGGAAGAGTGGACATGATTGTTGCCCTTTAGGAACTTATAGTACGCTGGTGAAACCAAATCTGGCCAAGGGGTATTATTAAAAGCAACATGTTGTGGAAGTATATTGAAGAGGACCCTGGGACATTAAGAAGAGGGTCATCTAAGAAAGTCTCCTGGTTGGGAAAAACTGTAATCTCTTACACAGTTCCTCCCAGTCTTTTTTTCTGAGTTAAATACCATGCAGTTCCCTTTGCCTCTTCAAATCAAGGTTCCATTTATTAAATCAATTAAGCAGCTTAAAGATCTAAAAACCACCATCTCCTATTTGGAGCCTTATAATATCTTTGGGAATTACCTCATGTCTTTGGCTTAATGCTAGAGAGACTCACATAGGGTGGGGCTACTTTTTCCTCTCCCTTCCTATCATTCAATGAGCCCAGATAACTCCCAGATGATTATGATGAGGCTTTTCTGTTGTTTATTTGAATCTCCACTAATCTAACTCCTCGGATACACTGTAGTACATCCCATTTGGTTGTCTACTCCACTTAATGTGGCCGTGTTTCTGTGGTCAGTGAAGCCTCTGTTCTAGGCATTTCCCATAAATACTATTTCATGACATTACTGCTAGCCACACCACCCTTATCATGGAGTTTTTATCTATCAGCGCTGTCCAATAGAACGTTCTGCAATGATGAAAATCTTCCATATCTTCTCTGTCCCAAATGGTAGCAACCAGTCACGTGTGGCTATTGAACACTGACTAGAGCTCCGCATGAACATTATGACACTAAAGCTCAAGAAAGTTATTTAGTTGTTCAATGTCACAAAGCCAGAATCAGGGAAATTTGATATAGACCCAGATATCCTGGCTCTCAGTGATCTTTTCTCTATAGTAAGAATGTGTGGTCTCATACAACCATTTATTTGCAAAGTTTTATAGAACATCTATTGACTGTAGTAAGTATTTTGGGGGTGCCAAGAAATAAAATAGCTCCATTGGGTCAAAAAGGGGTGAGCCATAGGAAGACAGAATCACTTTGTTGACCTCTAAGAGCAAAGAAGAAGAAGGTAGAGTCCTCATGTGGACCTCCTAGAGTGACAAAGAAGGAGTGGAGGGTCCCTGTGTTCACCTGTAGCCATCCAGCAGTGACACGACTGCTGTTGAACAAGATGTGTGAAGTTCTGCCTCTGTGCTCAACAGGCAAGGCTCTTGATCACTGAAGTTCTTTAGTGCTTGACATACAGAGGCTGGTAAATCTCACAGGTTGTGCCCCTCCAAGGTCTTGGATTTGGTGAGAATCAGGTAAATAACCTTCCCAAACTCACACAACTAATGAGAGAACAAGTTCAGATTGAAATCCAAATGCTTTTGACCTAAATATTAATTAGGGTTCCAGTGGGTGCAGGTGCTACCAACAGTTTTTGCACTGACTCTGGTGGTCCTGAGTGCCAGGCTAAGAAACCTGGATTTGATCCATTGACAGCAGAAAGCCAGAGAAGCTTTTAATGAACTTCTCAATGGAAGCTATTGAAGAGGTAGGAAATAGGAAGAAGCAGCACATGGTGGTGCTAGAGTGGAAAGAGGGGAGGGCTTCAAACCATGTGTCAAAGTTTTGTAACTTAGGGGCTCCTTTCTCTCACACCCAGAAGATGTCTCAGAGGTGCCTTGGACGATGGTGGCATTGGAATGTCAAGCAGAAGAAATGTTCTGGGAGTCCAGAGGAAGATGAGCAGTTCATTTTCAGATCAGGAAATGTTAACTGATGGTAGACGGAGCTGTGAAATATTCCACTGGTGCTTGATGAGCGTAGGCATGTGAGCTAAACCTCACGGACTAAACCACTTCGTGTTCTTTGGGTTTGGGAGGAATGAAGTTAAGTAAAGTGTGCAAGGCCACCCAACCATTCTTGGAAGAGAAGTGTGTACAGAAAGTACAGGAAGAACAAGGAGGCAAGGGAGGAGGCAGAGAAGTTGCCCCCAGAAAAGTCAGAGGAGGTCCAGAATAGGGCAGTAGCCATAGAACGTGCAGATGAGTCCAGGCAGTCTGGTGAAGATCAGAAACAGACTTGAAGGGCATGAAGGAGGTCGCTGATAACTTTTAATGGTTCTCTTTGGGGAGCATAGGCCAGCCAGATAACACAGAGATGGAAGGGAAAGAGGAATATGTTCCACAGATAACAGGGGTTGACCCCCAGTGAAAGGAAGAACAGAAATGCACCAACCGGAAGAACACAAAGAAGACAATGCAAATTTCTTCCAGATAGAAAAAATTGGTTCACTTTTGAAAGCATAGAGAACGATGCTGATGGAGAGAGGGAGAAATTAAACATATTGGAAGAATCATATGGCATGTATTATCTCATAGTGATAGATGAATTTCTTGATAGCAATTTTAAAGTTATTGTAAGGTAAGACTTCTACCAATATCATTTTTAAAAACGTTTCAGTCATTGTTACTTGTTTATTATTCCAGAAGCAGTGTTTTTAAACTATAGTAATTAAAACTAGGATAGGCAGACAGATCAATGAAATCGAAAGCCCAAAAAGAGGTCCACATACATATATATATATATACACACATATATGGATCTAATAAAATCAACACTTCATAATAGAGGCAGAAAGAATGGATTCTTCAATAATTGGCTATTGAGAAAAAAATTGTAATGTAATTTCATGTGCTATACTAACAAAGTCTAGATGATTGTAGATTTAAATAAAAACAAAGTACTAAAATAAAATGTAGGTAAATTTAATAGTAATCTAAATATTTCAAAAGCATAAAATTCTAACTCACAGTTATAGGTCAATGAAACTAAAAGCAAAGCACCTGATGGAGAACTAAATAGCTATGGTGAGAGCCCTTCCATCCTCAGCATCTATTCAAACATCACACACAATCAGTGTATGGTAAACTCAAAAGCTGCGAGGTAGTGATGAATGGCTCCTAACGTACTTTTTGGTTAAATTGAGCTCTGAAAGTTTTCAAATTCTGTGGCATCATTTGGTTACAGTTCTAAAATATTGTCTACCCAAAAACATGTCATCTTTCTCTTCTTCTAGTAATTGAAAAATTCATCAAATATCGGGAAGGAGTCAAATTCCTTGTGATTAAGTCATTTGCACCAAATGTTCATCTCTTTAAGAATCATCATAAATTGCCAAATAAGGTATTCCACATGCCACATGGGCACATCACTTGACCTCACTGAGATAGCCTTAACTGATATTATCAATGCCATGAAGTAAGGTTTAAAAAAACCCAAAAACTCACTCCTAATTTCAAATATTCGTTTGAGAGCCTTTTATCCAATACAGTCTGTGTGGAAAATAAAGTCTTGCACTTCCTGCCAATACTTCAAACTGTGTGCTGGAAAGACATACCAAATGGGCACCGCTTGATTTTAATTTCCAATTTGAGTGTATTTCCTGTGCTATTGCATCATGATTTGCGTGCATGATGTTGAGTACTGAGAAGACGGACGTTTGGGAACACCTATTTTCATGGCGACTCCCTTCCTCAGCGCTGACTTCGTCAGTGTTCCACGCACTGTGATCCCAACACACATTTTCCAATCCTCACCATGACTCACACAATAATTGTTAACAAAAATAAACACTTCTTCTCCTTACTACGAGTTTCCAACAGAAAAATGTCACCAGCCTCTTCATCCTTGACTATATGTCACTGATATTCCAAGAGTGAGTTCAAAGTTGGTACATCAGTGGTTTCATCCAACCACAAACCAAAAACAAACATAAGCCTTACTACCACCCCTCATGACATTGTTCTTCCATACTATATGCTACTAATACTCTGCTTCACTCTACTTGTGTCTGCTGATTAAGGAATTCCATCACCATGTATCACTCAGGATGGGCTAAGTCATGCTGCAGTAAGAAATGACCCCCAAGTCTCATCCAGCAAAAGTTCAGGTCCTGGGCAGGCGAGTCAAAGGCCCTGCTGTGTGTCCTCCTCACTCTGGGACCCATGCTGGTGGAACAGCCATTGTTGGAACCTTGACCAGTTGTCACAGCAGCAGAGGGAGAGAGAGCATGGGGAATTGCACACTGGCTCTTAAAGTTGTTTTTCCATTCTCATTTCTCTGCCTGAAGCAGGTCACGTGGCCATGCCTAACTTCAAAGGCAGCAGAGAGATGTAATGCGGTCATGCACACAGAAGGCAAAGAACTGGAAATAGGTAGTGAACAGTACTAATGACTTCCACATGCTCATTCAGCTGCCTCTCTGAGCATAAATGTGTCAAGAGCTATGAAATTGGTTTTACAAACTTTGGGAAAATATTTTGACTCAAATCTGTTTATGCTTTTGAGAAGGCTTTGAATGTTGGCTTTGAAGTTTTAAACTCCTTAGATAAAAACATTCATTTTAAAACTGAAAAGCAATATTTTGTGCTTGTTCTAGAAAAAGTATTCTTAATGGGTTTATTAAAAAGGTCACTGCTGGAAAATGATGCAAAATGTTTTTAATCCTTTTTAACAAAGTTTCTAAACAGACAAATTACTGCAGAATAGGAACAAATTCCCTGGTTCATGAAATCCAATTTAAAAATTAATTGTCAGGCTTCCCCTTCAACTCGCCAGTTGGGGTCGTCTGCAGGAAGTCGACTTGCCTATCGCTTGTTGTGGCACATGCAGATTCATAGTCTACATTTGAGCTAGACTGGAGTCCTCTTTTCTATTTATATTTATGAGGTTATTTCCAGCTGTAGTGTTTATATTACTATTTTCATTACCCTCTTATTCTTTAACAAACCACTTTTGAGTCATTGATTCTTTTTTGTGAACTAGGGATTTCACACAACAGAATAGTGATGACAACAACAACAAAGGATGAATTTTTTAAAAAGAATAATTTTCAGAAAAATAAAACTAAGTGCTTAAATGAATTAAGTAGACCTCATTGTACAGGATGGATATATTTAATAAAAGTCGACTTTAAAGTCCTTCCAATCTTCTACAATCTTCAACAAGAAATGTTTTTCCATTGAGTGGGTGGGTCTAGAAGGTAATTGACTAGCAAATTAAGCTTAGACTATTTCTGAGGGAAGTATTCAGGTGGGAGGGAGCTCATGTGTCCCGGAAACCCTCTATTTGGGTGACTTGTGAAGACAATATAAGCGGCCTCTGTATCCCCAGAGACAGATAATGTAGAAAATCTTACTTCTTTGATTCTCAGAAAATGGGGAACAACCTGAAAACTTCAAAGCTTGTAATCTCCAGAGAATGTGATTTCCCAGCCCTCACCCATGCTATCAGACTATCAGTACTCCCAACTGGTTTTGGTTTTGATTTTTTTTTTTTTTTTTGCCCTTTATTGCAAGAGATGCCCCAATTATTTAATTGATCCTCCCTTTAAACTTCTGACTAGTTATCATGGCATAAATATAGGTTTAGAGGACCATTCTCTCCTCCTCCTGACATGGGTCTCAATAAGCACCAGAGAAGCATTTTCATTTTCATGATTCCTTTTCAGTGGGATGTTGGGTATACCAATTAAGAGCCCAATATCTGAATGCAAACTGCAGGTACCTGGAGGAGAGTTTTCAAGCTTGGGACAAGATGGGGGTGTCTTACTTCCTGACTCTTACCCCAGAATTGAAATTGGGGGATCTACATTCTCACATGGCAATGGAAAGAGAGAGAGAGGGCCTCAAGAGAGTTCCCAACTCAGCTACTGACTCTCCCACAGTATTGAGGATAGCTAGCTTGCTTTAGGTACCACTGAAAATACCAGAAAGAGAATGTGGCAAATGAGCGCTGACTTTAATCCAGTGACCCTGCCCACTAGTAGACATAATAAATTTCAGATTTCGATGAATCAATGATCATCCTTCCTCCTAAGGAAGGATCCTGGAAGAGGGTGGGGAAAGGCCAGCTGCGTTCTCTTTAACACTCTTCTATAGGGAGGAGAGTGAAAAGTCCATTCTTCTATGAACCAAAATATGAAAAAGTAGAAAAAATGTTCCTTCTATCAGGCACTAGTGTTTATTGACTGCCACAGTTTGACTGTTTGTGTATTCCTCAAATTCATATGCTGAAACCTAAACCCCAAGGTGATGGTATTAGGAGGTGGGGATTTGGGGAGGCAGAGACTCGTGAATGGAATTAGTGTCTTTGTAAAGTGGCCCTAGAGAGCTCTCTTGCCCCTTCTACCACGTGGTGACACAGCAAAAAGACGTCTGTCCATGAATCAGGAAGTGGGTTCTTACCAGACACCAAATCTGGAGGCACCTTTATCTTGGGCTTCTAGCCTCCAGAACTGTGATAAATAAATTCCTGTTGTTCACAGCCATTCAGTTAGTGGTATTCTGCCATAGAATCTTGAACGAACTAAGACATCGTCTCAGAAGATTGTGGTGTCAGTAAAGAACATGAAGGTGGTGGCAGGGCTCACACAGAAAGGGCAGCAACCCTACCCAATGAAACTTGTATTGCGTCCTTATAAGCCAGCTCCTGCAGTGGGCACTTCACAGTGATGTGAAGAGGAAACAGGGCTTCTCCTGTGCTCAAGGCCTCGTGGGAGGTGGTTCAAGGAAGATAAAGGATAAGTGCCATTCAAGAAACACAAAGTAAGAGATAGCAGGGGGAAGGGAGGAGGAGCTCTTGCTTTTGGGATCAGGAGAAGCTTAATACAAGAGGTGGAATTTAAAGGTGGTGACAGATGAATAGGATGACTTGTGACAGAAGCAGCAAGGGAATAGTACGAATAAAGGTATAGAAGGGGGTGAGCTTTCTAGTTGGCTGTAACAAAGTATTCAGGAGGGCAGTGGGGGAGGACACGCCTGGAAAGGCATATTGGGGCCATATGGGAGAGTCTTTTGAACTTTGACTAGTTCACGAGGAGATATTGGGGTTGAGCTGTGCTTTGGGAAGATGTGTTTGGCTGTGGTTGTGGGGTCTACGGAAGGAGGGAGGGGTGGGGGTGGTAGAAGTAGTGGTGGGTGGGATAAGGTTTGGCAGAAAGTGAATTTGGCTAGGAGGTGGACCGAAAAGAAATATAATTCTCATTTAAGAAAAAGAAAAGAAACGCAGAATCTCCAAGTGGAGGAAGAATCTATTCTGCGAGAGGGGGGTCAGACTTGAAGTTGCGGTTCTCTTCCCCCAAATTATTCTCCCCTTTGGAGAGCCCCCCTTAAAGCCCCCAGCACACTGTTCTGTGTGGGGATGAGTGACGTGCTGAACTATGTGCCCCTAAGATTCACGTGTCCACATCTTCAAGCCCAGTACCTCGGAATGTGGTGTATTTGGAGGCAGAGTCCTTAAAGAGATAATTAGGGTAAATGAGGTCATTAGGGTGGGCCCTAACCCTTGACTGGTGTCTTCCGAGGAAGAGGATGTTTAGACACAGACACTCAGTGGGAACCCTGTGCAGATACAGGGAGAAGACAGCCACCTACGAGCCACGGAGAGGCCTCAGAGGAAACCAACCTGCTGACATCTTGATCTCAGACGTCTGGCCTCCAGAACTGGGAGAAAATCAGGTTCTGTTGTTCTAGTCACATAGCCTGTGGTGCTTTGTCGTGGCTGCCCTGGCAAACCAATAAGCGTGTCTGGAAAGTGACTTCTTTCAATGTCTTACAGCATCGCTGAGAGAGCACGTTTAAAGTAGGCTTTCGCAAAGTTTAGGAGGTGAAAAGGGAACCAAACTTACAAACTGAGATAAAGCTAGGTCATGATACACAGAAATGACTTGCTTTCTAAGATGCTAATGCCCATCCCTTTCATAAAAGGATCTGTCCAGGGATCGACGCCTTTGGACCCTCTCCCTGCCTCTTGCATCCAGAGGGGAGCCATACAGGACAGCCCCACCATTTCGTCATGGAGCCATGTGATCACAGGTGCTGAGAGCAGGCTTAAGACTCAGACCCTAAGTGGCCTGTGGCTGGAGTTTGCGGCAAAGAGAGGAGCCATTGAGCCCGGTGTCACAACCCTGGGGCTTGTCCACAAACCAGTCTGGGGAATCTGTACGGCGATGGTGTCCCCATGCATATGCTGGGAGGGTTGTGGAAAGAAAGAGATGTTTCTAAGCATTCGGATGAAAATTGTGAGTTCCAACACTCCCGGGAGGCTGCCTGCAAGTGCGGCAGAACAGGCAGCTGCCGGCCCCGCACGTCCAGAGCATGGGTGGTGCTTCCCTCCGACTCGAGAGAAACATTATAGGAACATTCCCTGGCAAAGCCTAACCCCTCCAAATGCTCCAGGAAAATAGTTCTGAACACAGGAATTGCCAGGTCTGGATAAACATAGCTCAGTCCCTCAGATGTTTGGAACATGACTGAATGTTCATACTGCACAGCCTTTCATCAGAGGCCCTCAAATAGCTCACATCAAATCCTGAGCCTGTTCCAGGCAGCGGCTGGTCAAGCGTTATCAGATCCGCTGTTCTAGTGACCAAACACAGTGAAGTATTTATCCTTTGAGATAAAGGGAACCAGAGAGAAGTCCAAGGGACAGAATGGGTACTAGATGAACCATCAGGTTGGAAATGTAAAATATTTAAAGTAACATCCATGTGTTGCAAAACAGCTTGAAGCAATATTTAACAGCCAAAGTGTGGTGCATATAAACATGAGGTCACCACGATGCAGGCATTCTAGTAATAATTGAGATTTGGAGATATACATGTTTTTCTAACTGCACTTTCATTCAGTCATTCAACAAGTATTAATAAAGTGCCTATTTTATACGAGGGGCTGTAATTAGTCATGAGAATCAGAAAACGGTAAGACAAGTCCTAGCCTTCTACAAGCTTATAGCCTAGAAGGAGGAATTCAATAAAGAAATAAATGAAGAAATGGATGCCTCAAAGAATAACTAGATCCTTAACAACTGGATTTGGTATTCACAGTGTTGCCAGCCTGTGAGTAGTCACACAGGTCTGTGACATGCAGTGATGTTCTTTTAAGACTGTATTTTTTAAGAGAAGTTTTAGGTTTACAGCAAAATTGAAAGGAAGGTACAGAGATTTCCCGTATGCCTCCTACCTGACACACCCACTGCCTTCCTCGTTGTCAACATCTCTCACCAGAGTGATACATTGGTTACAGTTGGTAAATCTGCATTGACACATCATCATCTCCCGAAGTCCACAGTTTACCCTTGGGGTTTATTCTTGGTGCTGTACATTCTGGGCTTGGACAAATGTATAATGACATGTATCCATTGTCATAGTGTAACACTATACATTATTATAGTGTAATAATGTAATACATTATTATAGTGTAGTATCTTCACTGCCCTAAAAATCCTCTGTACTCCACCTGCTCATCCCTCCCCCTTCCCCTGACCCCTGGAAACCACTGATATTTTTACTGTCTCCATAGTTTTGCCTTTTCCAGAATATCACATAGTTGGAATCATACAGTATATACCCGTTTCAGATTAGCTTCTTTCACTTACCGATATGTATTTAAGTTTTCTCCATGTCTTTTTATGGCTTGATAGCTCATTTCTTTTTTGTGCTAAATAATATTCCTCTGTCTGGATATACCATAGTTCATTTATGCATGCAGTGATTTTAATTTTGGTGAGACATGGTATGAACTTGTTGGCTGAGTGCACAGTGTGAAATACATGGGCAGGAGCAAGTCACTTAACTAGTGAGGAGACTGGCTAACTGCCCACTGCCCGAGTCCCAGAGATGCTTGGTTCTCTATGGGGGCCATTAGCACAGATATCTTCGCAATGTGATAAAATCCTATCTCAGTATTATTGTGAAAAACAACCTTGAGACAAAAGCCAGCTGCTGGTGGCAATTATGGAAATGAGGAGAAATTAAAGACCTTTAAGGAAGTAATTGTTCTTATCCAGAAAACAGAGCATTTAGAGAGAACAAGTATACTGTATTGGTGGACCCCAATATGGAAACTCATGAAGTGCTCAGAATGTTTCCCTCATGAATAGGCATGCTTTGTTCCATGTAAAGTGTATAGTGGTAAGGAGAATGCGTCAGGAGAAACTTCAAAAAGGGGGTAATCTTGGAACAGATTCTTAAAAGATAAGTCATGTACTAACCATGCAACTAAGGTCAAGTGTTGAGAAAGACCTAGCCTGTTTGGAAAATTCTGGTCAACAATCAAACAAAGGGACTTCTATTTCTGGCCAAGAAGGAGTGATAGGGACTGGATTTCCCTCTGACCAGAAACAATAAAAAAAAAAAAGCCAAAATATACAGAAAGTAGACATCAGGCAGCAAAGAACATTGATCCCTGAGAGACAAGAAATAAATAACAAACCTTATGACAGCCCCTGTTTGTAACTCTGAGAGAGTTTCCAGGCCAGGATTAAAGGAGAAGCCCAAGAAGAGTCAGAGGAGACAGAACTGAGTTGAGGAGACAGAGCTGATTGTCTGAGGAGACAAAAGCAGCTAAAGTTTGAGGACTAGAAAACTAGAGAGAAGAGAGCTGCAGAGAGAGACAGACAGAGAGAGAGAACCATCAAATAGGAGAGCACTGATCAGCTTATGTGTATGTGTCACTTGAGATCCAGGGAAAGGTCCACTGAAAGAATTAGAAGGAATGATACTCAGTGTTCACCAGGGTTGAGAATAATGCCTGTTCCCACTATCCAAACTGAAAAAAAATCCATAATTCATGGGGAACTGAGCAGAGTAGTCAGAAGAGCCTTGCCTCAGTAGTGGGCAATAATTAGCCTTTGACTAAACACAGTTCTGGACCTGCCTAATAAATCTTAAAAGCAAAACAATAAAGGATCAAACTGTTTCCAAGTAATTTACCCGCATCCTAGAGCAAAGCTCAAAAATATTTATAGGAAGACAAAAATATCCAGCATCCAACAAAGTAAAAGTTACATTGTCTGGCATCAAACAAATTTACCAGACATTCAAAGAAGTAGGAAAAATGACCCATAATCAGAAGAAAATCAATCAGTTGAAACAAACCCAGAACTGACACAGATATTAAAATTAGCAAAGAGGATATTAAAACAGTTACTATAGCTGTATTCCAGATGTTGAAAAAGTTAAATAGAGACAAGGAAGATATTTAAAAGTCAAATTTATAGAAATAGCCACTACAACAGGGTGGGATTAATTATGGATTAGACTTTGCAGAAGAAAAGATTGTGAACTAGAAGACATAGCAATAGAAACTATCCCAAATAAAAAATGCAGAGAATACTTTTAAAAAGGTGAAGAGAATCAGTTAGCTATGGGACAACTTCAAGTTGTATAATATATATATACTTTTCGTCTCTTAAGAAGAGAATGAGATGAAAAGGGGTAAAAGAAAAAATACTTAAAGAACTAATGGCCTAAATTTTTCAAATTTGATGAAGACAGTAAAGTCACAGATCCAGGAAACTCAATGAAACTGAAGTGCAAGAAATGAGAGAAAACTACATTGAGGCATATTATATTCACGCCCCTCAAAATCAGTGATAAAGAGAAAATGTGAAAAACAAACATAAAAAAGACAAGTTACCTTTGGATGTACAAAGAAAAGAATGACTTCAGGGACAGCTTCATGGATCTGCAACCCGTGCAATTGCTTAATGCTCTGCTGTTGCCATGTTGAAATTCTCAATAATTTTTGAACAAAGCCTCCTCTGCATTTTTATTTTGCATTGGGCCTCACAAATTATCTTGTGGTCTTGGATGACAGCACATTTTTGATCAGAAACAATGCAAGCAAGAAAACAGTGGAGCAATATATTTAAAAGACAGAAAGACCAAAAAAAAAAAAAAAACAACGAAAACCTGTCAGTTATAATTCTTTACACAGCAAAAAATATTTTTCAAAAAAACAAAGGCAAAATGTTTTTCAATTATCCAAAAACTGAAAGAATTTATCACCAGTACACCCACACCATGAGAAATGTTAAAGGAAGTCTTCAGACAGAAGGAAAATGATACCACGTGAAAATACAAATGAACAGAAGGAATGAAGAACACTAGAAGCGATAGCTTTCTGGGTAAAAATGTAAGGTTTTGATCATTATATAAATATCTTTGAAATATAATTCCTTGTTTAAGCAAAATAAAAACATGTATCATGGGATTTATAATATAACATATGTAAATGTAGACTGCATATAAACAAGTGCATAATATTCAGGTGGGGATAAATGGAAGCATAAGGATCTTACACTATACATGGAATAGTACAATATCTCTTAAAAGTAAAATGTGAATAAGTTAAAGATGGATACTATAAACTTGAAAGCAATCACTAAAATAACAAAACAATTATAGTTAATAAGCCAACAAAAGAGATAAAAATGAAATCACAAAAAAATACTTAATTACAGGAAGGTAGAAAAAGAGAAAAAAAAAAGAAATGGAATACAGATAAGACAAACAGACACCAGATAGTAAGATAATAGACTTAAATCTAACTATGTTAATATTCACATTAAATGTAAATGGTCTAAAATAGCAATTAAAAGGCACAGAATGTTAGGTTGGATAAAAAAGCAAGACCCAACTATGTGCTGACTACAAGAAACCCATTGTATGGATAAATACACAAATAGGTTGAAAGCAAAGAGGTGAAAAAGCTATAATATACTAAAACTAATTTTTAAAAAGCTGGAGAGATTAAGTTAATATCAGATGAAATAGACTTCAGAACAAAGGGATAAAAATTCATTTTATAATAATAAAATAATAAATTTATAAAATAATAAATAATAAAATATATAATATGATATATTATATATAAAAATATATATAATAAAAATAAATATATAATAATAAATAATAAAAATAATCCATTGAGAGGACCTAACAATCCTAAATGTTTATACACATAGTAACAGAGCTCCAAAATAAATTAAGCAAAAACTAATGGAACTGAAAAAGGCATAGCCACGTCCACAGTTAGTTGGATATTACAAACCCTTTTCTCACTATTTGATAGAAAAAAGTAGACAGCAAATCAAGAAGACTATAGAAGAGTTGAACCACACTATCAGCCAAATTAGCTAAATAACATTTGTAGAACTCTGCATCTAGAAACAGCAAAATATATAACATTTTCAAGTGCACATGGCACATTAACCAAAATAGGCCATGTTAGGGCCACAAAACAAATTTCAATAAATTTGAAATGGTTAATATCATACAAAGTATGTCCTCTTACTACAATTGAATTACATAAAAGTCAATAAGCTATGAAAAATCCTCAAATATTTGTAAAAAAATAATATACTTCTAAATAACTCATAGATCCAAAAATAAATTAAAAGGGAAGTTAGAAAGTATTTGGAACTGAATGAAAATGAACAGTACTGATCTGGACAGTACTGAGTTAGAGGATTCTTTTGCAATTGTAGAAGACAGTAAATGGCTTTCCAATCTTTTGATTGATATTAAGTAGTTATTGAAGGTTTCTTCTATCCTGAGAGTAAGAGGAATTTTAAATCAAATTTTTAATTCAAGGGAAAAAGGGGAAAAAAAGACCCTTAATAAACCAGTTTCAGATTGTTCAATATAGGTATTCTAGTTTACAAAGTAATAATGGCAAGAAACGTTATAAACATTCATAAGCCAGTTGCTTGCCCTTGAAACATCTCTACCCATAGAATTGGTTTTAAGTGGTAGTTTCATTTCCAGCCAGCTCACAAAAGCCTGTTTCAGCTACATGGGGAAATTTCAAGACATCTGTGTTAAGTAGGTTTTGTGGCCTGATTTGAAGACACAGTCACCATTTTATACTTTGTTTTCCTGGGGGAGATGTTGGGAGACATGTAGAGAGAAGAAACCGTATTTGTTCAAAAAGTCCCTTCACCAGCTGCCAGGTGTGTGTTGAAATGGAAATGAAGAGGTGCTGGATACAGGTCTGGCCTCTGGGTACAGCTGGGCATCCCTTGTGTTTCAGCCAGGGTTGTCGTTTGGCCAGCAGATGAAGGGCTTGTCTTAGGGCTTGTGGGATTTTTCCTCCCTGGGGAGGCCTGTCCAAGCCTCCTGGCTGCTTCAGATGGTGTCAGTCCTGAGCAGGAGCTGGAGTATAATTATGGACCCAGAGGCTCTCCAATTCCATACAGTTCCTTTTAACCAGGGTAATGTAATGAGTGAAGGGAATGGTGTATGGTGATGAGTGGCATATAAATGTCAGTGTCTGGAAAAATATGGTCTGTGGATATTTGACAAAATAAAGAACACATCCATATGTGGTAGAGCCAATTCTCACCAAATTCCATGTGCTGGCCCACATTTCCATGGCTCCTTTGCAGCTAAATTGGATCTGTCTGATTAGTTTTGGTCAGTGGACTCTGAAGACACATGTCAAGCTGGGTGGTAAGAGCCACTGTGCCTCTTTCAACCTCTCCTTCCTTCCCACAGTGACCTTGGATGACACATTTACATGATGGATCACGAGAAGGAGGAATCCTGGATCTCTGGGTCACCGCTTGGAGTAGAGCCCTCACCAACTCTCACTGGCCTTAGAATGAATAAGAAATAACCTTTTGTTGGGTTGTGTCACTGAGATTTGGGGCTTTATTTGCTGTTTCATGAGAGCCCATCCTATGTTGACGAATATACTATTTCATTGTGAGCTACTACTTAGCTCCAAACGATTGCTGTTATACAGTAATGTAGGTTGGATGTTGCCAAATATCCCAGTTTTCCAAGAGAAGCTAGAAATAGCGATTTTCATGTGACTCCAGGTTTGAAATGCTGGCAACAAATTCAATTTGAAAATACCATGGCCCTGTGCTGTGTAGACCAAACATGTCAGTGGGCTGATTCAGCCTACTAGCTGCCAATTTCTAATGTCTGAGATCCCTCTAGTCTAAGTATTTTACAAACTTAACGTCCTATTATCTTTGTAGTTTTTGACATAAAGGCAACAATTATGTGGAACACTGGTGTGGAAATAAATGTCTCAGAAGCTTTAAGCCAAAATGTTATGAGGCTGTAGCCAAAGAAGGGGAATCTGAAGTGAAGGTATTTCTCTATCTTTTCCATCTTCTCTCCTCTCCTCTTCTCTCCTCCCCTCCCCTCCTCTCCCTTCCTCTCCCCTCCTTTCCTTTCCTGTGGAGATGTGCAGGGCACCACAGGAATGCACAGGATGGATTCCTAACAAGTCCTTTTAGGGAGTTTGGGAACTTTCCAAAAAATAATAAGCTGGGGCCTGGAGAACAAGCACAGTCAGAGAGGTAAAGAGTAGATGGAGGCCAGGAGAGAATTCCAGGCAGTGGGAAGGGGCTGAGCAGAAATCTGAAGGCAGGATAGAACCCGGATGTTGGAGAAGCTAGGCAGTGACCCACCTGTTACCCAGAAAGGAAAACATATTGGGGAGCATTTCAAGCACCATCAATGCTACATTTTGTTACAGGAGAAGAAGATTTTAATCAGCCAAGAAACAGGCTATAAACAGGTTTTTGTTTTGTTCTGCTTTGTTTTTTTATTGTAGGACTTCTCAGATCCTTTAGAATTCTTCTATATGCTCATGTCCGTAAGAAATCCCCCAATGGACTTTTTTTTCCCCAAGAACTATTGAGTGTGTGCCGTGGAGCCCTTGGTGGGTCAGGCTGCATTGATAAAGGCACTCAGCTGCTGCACAGAGAAAAAGCTGGGAGGAGAAAGTGAACTCTGAAGTTAGAAAGATCTAGGCTTTTCCACTTTGATACTATGAGCAAATGGTTTAATTTTTCTAAGCGTTGTTTTCTTCATTGGTTAAAAGAAAACAATAAAAAATGACAGTTCCAAAAATTGTTGTTGTCGACTGTGGTCACCCTGGAGATTGGGGATTGACTGGGAAGAGGCCTGAAGGAACTTTGTGGGTTGCTAAGAATGTTCTGTCTTTACAGGTGAAAGCAATCATCAGATTTCATCAGTGGTACACTGGAGATGTGCACATTTTACTGTATGTAAATTTTATCTTAAAACAGTTAAACATATATTGAGCTTTAGTTAATGATTTTCATGCCAAAATATTTGAATGAGATGTCCTGATATTTGCATCTTACTTTTAAATGAATAAAAACTAAGATGGGTTGGTAGATGGACAGATATGTGATAAAGCAGATACTGCAGAAGAGGTTAGCAATTGTGAAATCTAGGTGGTAGGTATTTGGGTGTTCACTGTGCAAGTCTTTGAACTTTTCTGTATTTTTTTTTCATAATAAAATGTTGGGGAAAAAATAATAGTACCTATTTCTCAGGTCACAAGTTCAGTACTTAACACAATCTTCAGGACATAGTAAGTTGGTGATGATGGTTATCATTCATGGTAATTAGATAGTGACAGAATGGAGGCAGGGAGAGCATTTGGCTTTTGCAGTAATTCAAATGAAACCGTAGCCTGGAACAGAGCAGTTGCAGTGAGAATGGAGGTAGCAGAAACATTTCGGGGGTAGAGCTGCTAACTCTTGGTGACCAGTAGGGTGACTGGAGTTGAGAGAAGGGGCAGAGTCTGGGATGACGCTCCAGGTTCTGATTTTGACAGTGGATTGATGGTGGCACCACTGAGAGGTGACCATCCTCTCCAGATGAAGGAAAAGAGGCTTTAGAATGTCCTGGGTCCCAACAGAATCTTATTGACAAGGAGCTGCGGCAGCCCTGCCTCTTTGACAGGTCGGATGCTGTTCTTCTCATTCTCACGCCTTCTGTAGAACAATGCAAATATGTCAACCTTTGTTCTGGCGTGTGAGGGGAAAATCTTAATGTTGCAAGACCCTCCCTCAGCAAGATACTTTAAGGGACACTCCTTAAAGCACCCCGTAGATTTTTCTGGAAATGATACCTTTCATGCTCCTGGTGTCTGCAGGTTGTTAAAAAAAGTGATGGCTCAGTGGATGGGAATGGCTGCTCAGAGCATGGGGTGCACGGTTCCGCTGGCTGGAGCACCATTCTGTTCCTGTAGACCCTGGAGCAGACTCTCCCCCAGCGGGGCTGGCACCAGCGTTCAGGGCAGGGCTGACGCTCAGATCAGCGTTGCCATCAAGACCGTGGCTCACGGATGTCTGTACAATGCTTCCTAGTGCAACTGCTTCTCCTGGGCAATGAGGCGCTAAATGTTGAGAGTTACGGTTTTTATTATTCAGCGCCCTTCCCAAGTAAGGGTTCTGTTCTTCATAAAAGTTTTCCGGTGATTTGATTTTCCATAGGCTTTGCATTGGAAATTGAAGAAATGCCATTTGGTTTAGTGTTCAAAGAAAAATTTTAATAGTCAAGCTCGTGCCACAGATGAAAGTTCATGGTTCTAGGCCAGGGGCTGTATGCACTGTAGGGTCAGCCTCAGCCCTCTCTACAGCTATGCTACTCGAACTGTGGTCCACGCATGGGACCAATGCCAGCTCACAAACTGTTACAGGGCTACTGTGACGTAAGTAGAGAAATTGAGGGTAAGAATTTAAAATTTTTATAGCAATTTTACGTTGCATGACATCCAAGTGCATGATCAATGGACACGTCCATCTTGCATGTTTCCAAGTAGGATCATGTAACTGATTATGATGGATTAGAAATAAAGAACAAACAAAAATGGCACTTCTCCACAGCAAGTTTGAGAAGTGCTGCTCTGCGCTGCATCCTAGAGCACCCCACAGATACACAGACTCTTTACAGGTCCACGGGCTTCTGCGTAGAACCACAAGACCCTCAGAAAATAACTGACAGTCTCCACAGAGTCAAGCGATTCCCACAGAACCTCAGGGATCTCCACCATCTCTCTGGCCTTACCACTCTCCTTCCTCAGAGATGCAGCTGAGCCAACTACTAAAGTCAGTTTTCCAGGCCCCAGAGCACCAAGAGTGAGTGGAAGTCAGTTTGCCAGGGGAATTGCCTCTGCCCTGCTGGCAAAGAGTCCTACTTCTAAATATAACATGTTTGGTACCTAATTCCAACTCTAGGATTCCTAGGTATCAGTTAGCTTTATGCTGTGTAAAAAATCCCCCCAAAATTTCGTGGCTTCCAACAACACATTGTTGGTGTTCATGGTCCAAAGGGTTGGCTGGGCTTCATTTGGCATCCCTTCTGTCTGGTCCAGGATCCGTTGTTTTTCCCTGGGTGGCTCACGTGTCCAGGGTCTTTGCTGGGTTGTCTGGGATGGTTGGGATTGCTCTCCATGTGGTCTCTCAATATCCAGCAGGCTTCTTGGGCTTGTTCAGATGATGAGAGAATAACCCCCAGCAGTAAGAGGGCACACTCTAAAGAGCAAGTGCTTGTTAAGCCTCTGCTTGTGTCATACTGTTAATGTCCCGTTGGCCAAAGCAGGCCACATGGCCAGGTCCAGATTCAAAGAGTGGAGGAATAGATTGCACCTTTTCGTGGCGGGAATGGAAAAGCTACGTTGCAAAAAGGCATGTTTGTAGGGATGGGAAGATTTTGTGACTGTTTTTACTTCTAATGAAGATTGAAGAGGCAAAGTGATGTTATTTCCTCCTGACCCGTAGTAGGTGCTCAATAAATAGCTGTTGAATGAATATTGCTTTAAAAGGCCTTCAGTTTTCCCTCTCCTTACATACTTAAGGCTAAGATGTTCAAAATATACTTCTCCCAGAGTCTGCTTCTGACTGTGGATGGCCCTGGATGGCCCTGGATGCCAAAAACACTTAGTCATCTTTTGTTTACTCTGTCATCATGGAAGAAGCCAGTGAAGTCCAGTGACCTTAGCAAGAGGAACTGTATGGCTTTTGTTTCCTTTATAGAAGCAAACACTGGTGGAGACAGGGAGCTGATGCGTCAGTGTGCAGCTGTTAAGACTACACCAGCCAGTTTCGACTCTACCCAGGTATTCACACATCACATTGTGTATGAGGAGTGAGGGTTAAGGATCAGCCACTGAAATTATTGGATGAAGAATGGCTCTATCAGTCACCTGAGCGGGAGCACACCCAGTTGTGTGCTGTCTGAGTGCAGGGCTCTCGTGGACTGCCACCAGGCCCATGTACAGATTTATGTACCAGGTCATTATTTTCCATAGCTCCATAGCTGAGTAGTCCACACATTCAGCCTCACAACAGGTCTTTTCTCTCTCAGCTTGATAGTGTGAAGATTCTTTTTCAGGAGGTCTTCCAGTTGGGAGCCCATCACTGGCAATCCATGTCACCCACTTTCACCCTGGATCCTCTGGAAGAAGTTCTTCAGCTGGATTATTTGAGGAAGCTGGAATGGCCTGTGTGACAATACCACCAGAATGCTTCTGTTTCTCTGGAAGATTTCCTGCCCTTCTCTGCATGCACGAATCCTAAGGTTATCACTGTGTTTCTGTGCCAGGCCTATCATTCCTCTGTGTCTCACCTCTCTCTATATATGTGAGGGTTTGTTAGAGGGTCTTAGGGCTGATCTAGGAAAAAAGATATGACCACAAGAGGCAGTGACACACAACAAACTTTATTGGGTGGTGATGGAACATGGTTGCATGAGAGGCAAGGTCCTTCACAGCAGGAGACTGACCAGAGGCCACAGCGGGCACATGGGCCACCATCCAGAAAGGGAGGAGGGAAAGGGAACTCCTGGGGAAGTGGGGACTTATGTGTCCTCAAAGGGCACTTACGTGTCTAGGTGATGTTGCTCAGCTCCACGGTGTGGAGTCTCTGAGTCAGAGAACTCTGAAGGGGCATAGCAGCTTGGGGTCTTATAACCACGAGGCTCTACCTCATCCTTGGCCGGCAGATGTGGGGTAAGGTTTCCTGGGGCATGCAAAGCAGACAGATTCTACATAGCTAAAAATCTGCTTGTTTGGGCTATTTTTAAAATAATTGGATGTGAAAAACTTTGAGTTAAATGCCAGCGAGCTTTTGAGGTAACAGCTCTCAGCTTTCAGTAAAGAAATAAACAACATAGGGGCCAATACACAGAGGCCACCTTTGGATCATTCATATAATGCTATAACTGGGTTCTTGGGTGTTCTTCAAAAGACCATGATGAGGCCACCCCTAGAGCCCCTGAGTTGAAACACTGTGGTCCCCCTAAAAGGAGAATAAATATACAGCAAAGGAGAACTTGAGTGGCTATTGGGAACGACCTCCACCCAATTCCTAACTCAGGATCACAGCAACAAATCTCTTTGCTGGCTTCTATGGGTGTTTTCTCTTCCCTGACTGGGGAAAGTTAGCTGGCCTGGAGTCCTTAGCGATGCCTCCTGCCTTTAATCTGCCTTTTCATTTCCTGAAATGTCTATAGTCAGTTTGAAGAAATGCCATTTCTTCCATTTGTCTCCTTTGATAGATATTAGAATGTCAGAGCTGGAGAGGACATGTAGCCCAAGGTTTCCAATGTAAGTGCCATGGAACCTAAGTCTTGGAGAGAATCTGGGAACAAAAGTTCCACGGTCCAGTAAATTTAGAAAATACTTCATAATCTAGTCCCCAAGACACAGTTTGGTATTCAACGATCCAAGATTATATAGGAGTGAGCATGCAATGTAAACCGTCTTCTGGGACGGCCCTTGAAAAATGCCTTGCTAGGAAGGAAGACTCAAAATGATCCTGAGGTCTCCCAGTGGTGGAGGCACTCACAAGGCAGTGAAATTCAGATGTTACTGGTATGTTTGTTTCATTATGGTTGCACACCATGATGGGGATGGAAGAGGCGTGAGAGAAAGAAAGAGAGAGAGCCTGAGAAGTGAGACAATGCTGTAAGGGCTTTCCCGCTTGGTCAAATGGACCATAATTTTCAGTGCATTTTTCTCATCTGAACCATATCCGACCATGCTTTTGCTGTCGGTTGTAGGGATTCTCAGATTCAAAGTCACATACTTAAACCCTGGAGGGTCCCTCAAGATCAATAAAGGTCCAAGCCACTTTTTTTCTTCTTCTGAGTCTTCTGATGTATTTAAATAAGTAGAAAATGAGGTTACCAAGTTCTTGGTCCATATAAATGCTTACATTTTACCATTGAATTGTAAGATGCACAATGTATTTCATTGTGAGTTGCACAACTTAATTCAATTCCACCATTCTACCTCTGTGCCTGGGTATGCGACCCCATTTGGAGACAGCACAAAAGATGAGGGAATGTCTGGCCCGTGGCCCTCCTGAGCCCTCCCTGGGGTAGGTTCAGTGCCCATTTTCTCCACATAAGCCAGAAAGTCAGAGATTCATCATGATGGAGGCACGAGACTAAGATGTGTGATTATGAATCATAACTAACCCTGTGATATGTTTGGTTTCATGCAAATTTATTTTTCCCATTTTATGGTAGAACTTGGAAATGTAGTGTCGAAAGAATTCTGTTGTACTGAATTCTCCATGCTTCACAGTCTTGCAGGTTTTGCTTTTGTTTTTGTCACTGTGGAATGTGGGGTGTGTCTAAGACTATGCATTTCGTAGAGTTTAGTGGTCTTGGCTCCAGATTGTCAAAGGTTACATTTTGGCTCCACCATTTGCCAGCTGTTTCTAGAATTTTATTTCTAGAGTTTTAATTCTATTTCTAGAATTTTAATTTCTGAGTCAGATTTCTAAGGTCGTTGTCACATGAGGCCCAGGCTTCCCACTGAAGTCGCCTGGACTGGATATTTCCTAGTCTTTAACAATGAAGAGTAAAAATATTTGAAGCCTTGCCCAGTTCTGCCTTGAACCTCTCGAAAGGATCTGACCTTTCTCTGTGAACTTCCCTGGCTTTAGCTGAGGTTTCACACTTGATAAGTGGTTCAGGGACTCCAGATGAAGAAAACATCTGCTCTCAAGTTCATTTTAAGTGCAACCGCTGTTCCTCCAGCTCAGAGGTGCGCACAGACCGGCGCACCACGGGGGACGAAGATTGTTCGCCCAGATTCTCTTCCAGGACTGCTCGTGTGTGTACGCCTTGTTATCTCGAGGAAGATTAATGCCCCATGGTTTGGCGTGACCTCGTCTGCCTGAATCAAGCATTGCCTTGGCTTATGGTGGCCTTTCCTGTCCTCCTCCTTCAAAAAGGACAACTCTGACCTCAAGCGTAGGCTGCCTTTCTCTGCATTGCCACACCTTGTCTGCAGGGCCGAGAAAATCTGTCCATTCCTCTCCTGTTCCATCATTGCTGTGTGGCAAAATCGATTGCCTTCCCCACCACACTGAGCCACTCCCTGGCTGGAGCAGAAACATGTCCGTTAGGAGTAAGAGTCTTAGAAGAGTTTCAGAGTTTTCAATCCAAGTACAAATCAGTTCTTTCAGACCCTTTCTTGCTTAAACTGTTCCCGAATCCTTTCTCTGCCAGCTCATAAGATGTCAGAGAAAAGACCGCTTTCTCCCCTCCACTTGCATCTGTGGAATCTGGCTTTCCTAAGCAACAATGCATTTGGGAACAGAGAAATCTTTGTACTCTATATCATTCCAATGGCACAACATAATCATTCTGTGCTTGGTTTCTCCCACAGGTGAAGGAGCTAAAGAAGCAATTTATCCCAAGATAAATTTGTAAATCTTAAAGATGTAACTTAGGGAATGGCCCCGTGCCAACTTGAGTTTGTGTGTCTTTAGGCTGCTTTCTACCTGCTTCTGAGTTGCTCACAGAGAACATCTTCTGGGGACTCAGAGATGACGTAATTTCAAACATGTCCATTTATAGAAGGATCTGCTCATGGAAGTCAAACTGGCTCCTTCTGTTCCTTCTTTTCTCCCTTCTCTTCCCCTTCCCTCTCTTTCTCTCCTCCCTCCCTTCCTTCCTTCCCCTTTAATAATAAGCTGCTCAGAAGAGTCTAGATGAGTCTGGATGAGACAAGCAACCTGACTTTTGAGGGCCCTTTCAGACCAGCTGTGTCTGGGCCTCGCCAAGAACGCCCACACAGGCTGCTGGCTGTGAGGAAACAGGAAAGGCTTCGTGTGTAGTATAAAGACTCGCCAGATACTGACCGAGTGCCTGGTGAGCCAGACGCTCCGACAGCTTCATCCACTGGACAAATGCCCAAGTGAGACTCCCCTCTGTTTTCTCTTGGCGAGTCCACATAATGGAAAAATCACAGGTTCAGAAATCAGAGGAAGTGCTTTCAAGTTCCAGGCCTGGCACTGACTCGCTGGTCCCCGGAGGAAACACTGTAAATTCTCCAAGCCTCAGTTTCTTCACGCAGAAAATGGTCATAATGATTCCCTGTCAAATAAGATACTACATGGGACAGGATTTTGGTAACTATAAGTGAAGAAAAAAAGGGCCGCCTCCTACTTCCAGAGTCTGCTTAGATTCCACTCCCTGAGGATGACAGTGACGGTCTTATGAAATCGAGCTGTCAGCTATGTGCAGGATCCACCCAGCGCTGGATTGCATGGGTGTGTGACACCAGGGCCCCATCGGCAGGATAGGGCAGGACGCTTGAAAGGGAGACTCACAATGGTGCAATCGGTGGAGGGTTTAGGACATTTTCTTGCTTTATTAATGGAAAAAGAAACATGTAAACAGTGTAAATAGGTATAATGTGTCAGTATCATTGGTGAAAAAAGGAAATTAGATTATAATAGGGTCCTTGGAAGCACCATGGAAGAGGTATAGATGTGCCATGAATGCCGGGCACAATGAGGAGCACTGGAGGGTGCAAAATAGCCCAGGGAACGGAGGGCGGGTTCTGCAGCCAGAACGCCTGTTTGAATCTGGTCTCTGTCATTTCTTTACAGGGTGTCTTGAGAAAGTTACTCAATGTCTTGCTGTGCCTCAGTCTCCCCCTCATATCAAAGAGGACGATAGCATTCCTATTTCATAAAGTTGTTGTAAGGATTAAATGATCTGAATTGTGTAAAATGTTCAGAATGGTGTCTGGCACACAGTAGCAATCAAGTAAATATGAGATATCATTGTTATTATGATTTTTTTTTTAAAGATTTTATTTTTCTCCTTTTTCTCCCCAAAGCCCCCCGGTACATAGTTGTATATTTCGTTGTGGGTCCTTCTAGTTGTGGTATGTGGGACGCTGCCTCAGCGTGGTCTGATGAGCAGTGCCATGTCTGCGCCCAGGATTTGAACCAACGAAACACTGGGCCGCCTGCAGCAGAGTGCGCGAACTTAACCACTCGGCCACGGGGCCAGCCCCATTGTTATTATGATTTTTATCAACGACTTATGGATGATTTATTGCTAAGAAGCTGAGGCGGTATGGTGCAGCAGACCAGCCCGGGCGCTAGAATCAGTCAGTCTGTTGTGACTTAACTGTTTCCTCAGAAGTTTGCCTAATTCTCATTTTCTCGATCTATAAAGTGTGGAAAATAATAATAACAATAATAAATGTGATTTGGTGAATATTGCATCCATTAATATGGCAAGTGGCCCAGTGGATATTCCCCATGTATCTGAGGACACGTTGCTTAACACAGATGCCCGGGGTGGGGTCCCATTTGGCTGAGAAGAGGGCCATCAGAAGGGGGAGAGAGGACCAGGACGGCATTGTCCTCTCTTGAGTGAGTGGGGAGGCAGAGAGCCTGGCCCAGGCAGGTGGAGACAAGTGAGTTGGTACGTGGAGGATGGGGCCAGTGAAGTGCAGCAGTGACAGCTCTGGTGCCTTGAAGCCTCGAGGATGATGTCAACCGGGTCACAGCCAAAGCTAGCAGGTCCTCTGGGCTTGGTTGCAGGAGACGGGGGGAATCGAAGGCAATCCAGTGCCAGGAGAGCAGGTCCCGGAACGTGGATCTCGTGAAGGGTGGAGGGCTGATCGGATCGTCCCTATCCAGCCAGAAGCAAAATCCATGACCCTCAGCTCCTCACCACCCACCCTGCTTCTTCTGAGCAGAAATGATCTTCTCAGATGTCTCCAGGCTTAGTCCCGGCCTGAGGGGCAGCAGCCTCTGTCATGCAGCCTTCAGAGTCTGATTATGAGGAGCACCCAGGAAGGGCGCTGTCTGGGGAGGCTGGAAAACCATGCTCACAGCCTCCTGCCGTGTCAGAAGAGGACTGAGGGATGCCCCCGTCTCTCTCTCTCTCTCACACACACACAGACACACGCACACCCCAAATATACACACACACGCCCCTGTTTTGTCTGGCAAGACTGTGAACCATAACTTGTGTAACACTGCAGTCCACTCCGGGCCTTACCTCGCTTCGGGCTCGACAACAAAAGACAACTGGAAGGAAACCAGAGACCACCTGGCTCCATGTGACAATCTAGCTGGACACGGGAACATCCAGGGGAGCGTTAAAAAGTACCCACACCTGAGCCCCACCCTGGACCACCGAGTCAGCTGCTCTGGGCACAGGCCTGGGCAAGGCGGTTTGCAAAGCTCTCAGGTGATTCTGCGGAGCAGAACCGCTGCTGGGGAAATAAAACTGACATCCACAAAGGGAGAAGGCCAACTCGTTTCACTGAGACTGCAAATGCTGGCTGGGAGCAGAGCAAACAGGGGAGGAGGCCAATTGGACCCCTCCTGACTGTGGAGCCCAAAAAGACATAAAGTGTGGCCAAGAGGGACTCGTCCAAACTCTACGGGGTGCTCCAGATTGGGGACCCCTGACATAAGAGGTAGGGAAATTACCAGAATTTCAGGAAACTCATTCAGTGAAACCAAGTCCCCTTGTCTTGGAAATTCCACCCGGGAGAACTTGCTAGAAGCAGAGGACTCTTTCTGAGAGCTTGCAGGGGTATAAGCTGCAAAGAGCCTGAAGAACACGGTGCCTCCCTTTGTCTCCCTCCCCGTAACATTTCCATGGCTCTTCCAGCCTATCCTGCCGGACAGGTTAGAAAGTTTCCAATAGAAGTTTACGTGAATTTACGTGAAGATCAACATCTAATAATGACTCGATTTAAGGGCACGTGAAAGACAGCCGGAAGAACCCATTTCCTCAAGTTTCGTTCTAATAAGCTGCCAGCATGGCAAGGTGGAGTGGGGTCTAGACAGACAGGGCAGGTAGCAGGGGCCCTTTCCAGCTGGGGGTTAGAGCAAAGTGGACTTGACATGGTGACTTGGAGACATTTGGTTCCCTGGGCGGTGCTGTGAGAGATTATCTGTGCAATGTTTGAGCTCTTTCTAATGATTTTGATTAAAAAGGAACCCTATCTGCACACATATAACACTATGCACACGGACCCTTCACAACATAGATTTCATCCTTGCAGAATTCCCTGGAGGTGAGGGGAGGGCACTGAGAACCCGGGGGCCTCTCGCTGTTACACGGGCTGGCTCTGGCAGTGAGAATAGCCTTGGCACCACAGGTTTCAGGCATACCTAAAGCTCCTGTCGCCGTTGATTCCAGGTTCTCCATGCCCTGCAGGGTCTCTTGGGATGTGTTCTGCAGAGTACACAAAGCTGGGCGCTGTCTCTTTAAATAGTAGAGGCTGAGAAGCTCTCAGGCCACCATGACATATCCCAGCATTGGACCAGCCCCTGAATAAACTGGAAAGACGCCTGGTCTGGCTTCAGTTACAGGGAGCACCACCAGGGAGCATCTCGGGGAGCCTGGTTGGAAGCTGTGGGGCTTAGAGTCTGCCAGCCGGCCGCTGGTCTCTCCGCTGCCCTGTGGGGAGGGCTTTGCCTTCGCATCCCTTGCTTTTGACTGCAAAGAAAGCCGCGCGGAGGAAGGGGTTACACTGTTTGGCCCGGTGAGTTTCCTTGGCAAACTGTGCCTCTGGGTGGTGTGTGCTTATGCTGCACGGAGAGCAGCCCGGTCCCCCACCCCTGCAAACCGCAAATGGAAAGGATTGCAGAGGAGACTGTGCATTTGTGTTGGAACTGGCTCGAGAGTCAGAGGATTTTTTAAATCCTTGGTTAAAAGCTGGACATGTACTCTGGCTGGGGTGGCAAGAAGAACCACCTGAGAGCATCTAGAAACTCCAGTACATCCAGATTTGAAGGGAGAAAGGGGTCCAGGTGCTCTTCCCTGATGGGAAACCGCTCTGTGCCCACAGCTGGCACGGGACCTCAGACTGGAAGCAGGTTGGGGAGCAGCTTCCACCTGTAGCGGGCCCTGGCCGGCCCTGGGTGTGGCCAAGCCTGCTCAGCACTGCCCTGGGCAGCATTTCGTCTTCCACCACTGGGAGCCCAGCCAGACAGTGAAAGATGGATGGGTTCCCATGTCCCGCAGCTCACGGTGTGCTGGGTCCTGGTTATTGATTACAATATGGGGTTCAGAGGAAAGGAAGAAAGGAGATATGCCTTACAATATGCACACTTTTCTAGATGTATAGACTTCAGTAAAAAGTTTACTCGGAAGAAAAAAAGGAAGAGAAAGAAAATCCTGAGTTAAATATTTGTAAAGTGCTTAGAATAGTCCCGGGTACATGGTGAGCACATAAATGTTGGTTAAATAAATAAAAGTCTGGATGGCATAAAGCAAGGCAATAATTCCTAGGGCAAACTTGACCTATAAAATGACCCCTGGAGGAGAGAAAATCCTTCCGTTTCTTCAGTTTGTTATTCCGCTCACACATGTGCTCCCAGCCTATGGGAGTTATGAGCTATTCTAGTTCAGGATGGTCAGGCTTGTCCGGAACGGCTGTTGTGAGGGGTAAATGCGACATAATAATAATAAAGACAAGAACTTATTGGGCACTGGCCCCTTAATATGTTCCAGACCCCTAGCTAACTGCTTCACACCCTTTTCTCCTTTGATCATCACCATAACCCTTTAAAATAGGCATTATTTCCTATTTGCTGATGAGAAAACCCAAGCTCAGCAAACTCTGGCAAATTCAAATTCACAGCCCTGAGCAAGCAGGTAATCAGGTTTGTCTGAGCCCAGAGCCGGGATGCCTAACCATCGGACCACACCACCCCTCAGGGACATGTGTAAAGTCCTGCTGAAGTGACCGCCAGACGACGGACATTGAATAAGAGTTTTACAAGTATTCTTTTTCAATTTGATAATATAAGAATTTTGAAAAGACCATTGTTTGAAGAGTTTTTCAAAAAATTTAGTTTTACTTAAAAATAAGAATATACAATTAGCTACAATAAGCAGCTATTTCAAATAAAAACTAAAATAGTATGGAATTGTTTGACATTTAGAGTGAGGAGGCTTTATGACAGAGTACACTAGCCAGTAGAGGGGTGTGTGTGTGTGTGTGTGTGTGTGCACGGCTGCGTTAGTCCTTAGCAGGCAAAGGCCTCTAACACCCACAGACGGGCTCCCTGTTCTCGCATCAAGCCTGGCCTGCCCAGCGCACCGGCGCCGCGCCCGGAAGGGTCAGCCTCTATCTCTGTAATGCGGACCCACCAGGTTCAGGAGGCTGCGAATCAGCTGATTTCCCTGGCTGCTCTTCCTCCACCTCAAATGGCCAATTCCCCACCCTGTGACCGGGGATGCCCGCCGAGGCTGGGAGCCAAGCCAGGGAAACTTCGCCTGGAGCATACCAGGTTGTGGTCTGGTTTTACCCAGGCTGCGAGGAGCCCGACCCCAGGGCCCGCAGTTTCATAGTTGGCAGACTCTCCCTCCTCCCTCTAACTCTCACCCAAGCAGGGCCCACTCGATCGGTCCCCTGAGAGCCTAGGAACCCGGTACAATGCCGGGGAGCAGACACTGATAGGGTGGGCGGGCGGGCGTGGTGCAGGTGTGCCCAGCTAAGACGCCAGGGCAGGCCAGGTGCACCAGGACCCGACAGCAGAGGGACGTCCTCCAGCGCTGACGTGCCCGCTCCTCCCTCCCCGCAGGAGAGGAGTCCAGCCTCGGGCCCCGCGTGGGCGCTGTCCGCGTGCGCGCGCCCCAAGCCCGGAGCTGGGCCCCGGCGGGGGCGACCTCTAGCGGGCTCTCCCCGCGCGGGCGGAGGGGGCGGAGGGGGCGGAGGGGGCGGAGGGGCCGGTTTATTGGTCAACACTTGGTTTCCACGAACTCGGCGGAGCCGGGGAAGCGGAGGTGAGAAAGCTCAGCTGCCTCCCAGTTTCGAGTAAAAGTCGCAGGGTTTTGATCAACTTTCTCCTGAGGCGTATTTAAGGCCGTGTAACTGTCACTGCCCTCCCTCCCTCCTGCCCTCTCTCCTCCCCGAGTCCCGCCCTCCAGCACACGCCGACCCAGGGACACACCCTACTGCAGCGACGCAGACAGGGCGTTGTTCCCGTTAAAGGGGAACGCCGGGAGCCTCCCTCTGGCCCCTTGCTTCGCGCGCGCAGCCCCGCAGCGCAGCTGACTTTGGGGACGCCAGCAGCCGAGCGCACGCACCGAGTTTGCGCCTGAGGCCGTTCTGAGGATTGGCGACAGCTATCCCTTTGGGCTGTAAGTGCTTTGGTAGAGAAAGTAGAGGAGATGGAGGAGAAACGTGGGCATCTTCCGTCGATGGTGCCAGAAAGCGCGGAGCAGTCGCGGGCTTTGGACTAGCCAGGTCTCCGAGCTTTCTGTCCCGAGCGCGGCAGACAGACCACAGTCTGTCTCGTATCGTTCCTACTAGGCCTGTAGGATTACAGTGCGGAGTGCCTTGTGCTCTGTAAACCGTAAGGGGCGCGGGTGATGGGGTCCGGATATGGGGCAGGGGCGGAGCAGTTTTCGCCTCTTGGAGAGGCGCCTACTCGGGGACTCACTGGCAAAGCGGACCCTGAGGTGGACGTCCGGGGGTCCTGGACGCCTGTGGTTTCCCCATTTCTAGTCATACACCCGATCTTCCCTCTCTGGTACCTCTCCGGCGCTGGGAGCCACTGGATTTAATTTAAACCTTCTGGGATACATCAGAAAACTGTGCTTATTTCTTCCCGAACATTCCAGGGTTCCTTTGAATGTATTGCTTGTGGAGCGGAAGGGAAGGGTCTGGGATTGGGTACTTTTAAAACCGAGTTACAGAAACATTGTCTCCCTGGCTCAAGACTGTCCTGAAATGGTCCCCAAGACGCAGCTGGTCCTTCACAGCCCTGCACATCCTCTGACAGGTTACCCCTGTCTTAAGCTCCGCACTCGGTAGAACGAAGGGCTAGGACCGCACAACTTCGGATAGAAGATGTCCTGCCCCCTCCGACCAACTGCAGTTCTCCTGAGACTCAACCCTTTACCCTCCGCCTCTCCTTCCCACTGGACATCTGCTCCTCTCCATCCAGAGTCCTGGGCCTGTGTCCCGCAGCGTCGAGGCTGGACAGGGTCGTCCCGCGGCGACCGTGCGTGGGGCTAGCCCGGAGCGGCACGGCCCAGCCCGCGAGGCTGCCCGGGGAAGCGCGCGGCGGGCGGGAAGCGCAGGGTCCGGGCGACTCTCCCCGGCCTTTCTTTCCTCCCCACACTTCCCGGCCGGCTCTGCGCCGTCTCTCCGGAGCCGCCGTGTCTCTGCCAGGCCCGGCTGGGGCCAGGACGGCTCCCTTGCGCTGGCAGAACTGGGTGGAAACTTGGAGACTAGCGGAACGCGGAGCGCACTGGGGTCTGGGAAACCAGCTGGCCGCCGCGCGCTCCCGCACGGCACGCCGCTGGTGTCCCCAGGCCTCTCGCAGGAATCTGGGCGCCTACCCCTCTCCTCGATCTCCACCCCACAGGGGAACGTGCGCTTTCCTCTTTCTGTCCCCTTCCCCAAGTTGGGCTGTCCCCGGGAGGCGCCCGGGGTAGGTGGAGGCTGCTGTGGTCTCTGGTCGTTATTCTGGAAAAACCTCTTCTCCTGGGGTGACTTAGACGTGCGTACCACTTGTTTTGTTCCAAAAGCAAAAGATGTTCTGTCGCAGGCGGGCCCCGCTGAGCGCTGGTCGGGGATCCTACGGTCGGCGGCTGCCCTCTCTCGGCCGGCCGCCGGGAGGCTTGGAGGCGCCCCAACCCGGGCGGCAGGCGGCGGGCGGGGGGCGGGCGCAGTGCCAGGCCCGGGCGTTCTGCTCGCGCGGGGACCCTCCGCGCGCTCCTCCCTCCCTCGCCGCTTCGATCGGCCTCACGTCCAGCTTCGGCTCTCTCTCCCGGCAGGCAGAAACTCCGCTGAGCAGAACTTGCCGCTACAATGCTCCTCCTGTTGCTGGGTATCATTGTCCTCCACGTCGCCGTGCTGGTGCTGCTGTTCGTCGCCACGATCGTCAGCGTGAGTGTCCGAAGGGCAGCGGGCGGGCGGGGCGCCCAGTGCTGACCCAGTGCTGGGCCTCCGGGGCAGCGATTCCAGCAGTGCTCCCTCTAGTTCAGGACTGTGTGACAGTTGCAGACAAGGAGAAGGCTCAGACATCCCCGGGCAATTTGCAGTTTGGCAATCTGCCCCTTTTCGGTTGTTTTGAGAAAACCAGAGCACACTCAGGGATAGGAAGCAAGCAAGTGCTGGACTAGGAGGGCTGTGCAGACCTCTCTGTAAGCCCCATAACTTCGGTGCAGATCCAGGGTCCCTCGCCTTCATTTGATAGGTTTGTTTAGCATTTTTTCTTGATGCTGGTTCTTGAGAAAGAAAGTGGAGTATTTATGAAGGCTTGTTTTTCTCCAAATGTCATAATTCAGATGGGTGGCTTAGCTGGTAAACACCCTTTAGGACTTGCCATCGGAAAGTTAAACTCGGCTTTTCTAGAAAAGAGTTCCCAGTCCCAGGTCTGCTTTATGATGTGCAAACAGGACCTCTTTAGTAGAGCATCCACACTTTACTTTACTTTAGTAGAGTCATCAGGATAACTCGTGTTATAGAACCATCAACCGTCAAGAACCTTAGATTTGAAACTCTTTTCTTAAAGACGAGCACAGACTCAGGCAGCCAGTGACTGTGGCTTTCGCCTCTTAATATAAGGCAAGTCCTGGCCTTGATCTTCTTGTCTGATTCAAAGGTCGAGAAGTAATTATGTCAGAGTGAGAAACAATGATGTTGAGGATTTGTGAATTGGTTTATCATTTACAAGTATCTTTATTACATCTTAACTGTGCCCATAATGTTGTTGGATCGATAGGAATTGTAAGTAAGGAAGTAGGCTCAGAGAGGTGGTGGCTTGGGGAATGTCACCGAAGGAGATCTAGGCAGAAGAAATGACTTGAAAGCAGGTGTCCTGGGTTGAGTCCATGGCCCCTTCTACTGTAGTACACACCTCTGCATGTAATAGCTTCTGTTGTGTGTGGTCCTTTCCCGTTTACAAGGTGCTTTTCGCTTGCAAAACACTGGCCCTCCTGAATACTGAGCCCAATGTCTGAGCCAGACTGCCACCTGGTCTTCTGTCCAGCGTGCCTGGGCCTCTGGCTGTGCAACGTCAGGCAGGGCGGGGGCAGGCCAGGGAGATGGGTCGAGGAGGCTGCTCCTTGCCTTCCCTTGCCCTTCTCCTCCCCCCTTCCTTCACTCCTCGCTACCTCCCCTGATTTTGTTGTCTGGTTCTTTCTAGCAATGGATCGTGGGCAATGGACATGCGACCGACCTCTGGCAGAACTGTAGCACTACCTCAGGCAACGTCCAACACTGTTTCTCATCGTCAGCAAACGGTGAGACCGGCTTTTTTGCTCTGCAAGCCCCTCCTTTCTATCTGTGACACTGTTCTCAGTCCAGACCTGAAGCACTTGTTCATGGAAGACACCAGCTTGAAGGTTGTTGCTGGGGTGGGGAAGAATGTGACAGGGGGCGGTGAATCCAAGACAAAGGAGAGAGTCAGTGGTTTCCCTGGCTTAGCTGAGATCCTGGGAACCGTTGCATGTTCTCTCTACCTAGAGAAATGCCCTGGCTCCCTCTTCATCACTGGGTGGAAGGCTTCTCGGGAATGAAGAAATGTTGACACAGATAAACAGTAAAGGGGGCATGATGGTGAAATCTTAGGCAGACCCCATTGGGACTTTTGATCCAACTGGTGTCTTTGGTTTGGTGACTGTCTCTCTCCAGAAATGTCCTGCCTCTTCCTGTTGCAGTGACAGTGGGGCTGTCCCAAGGATGGTTGGGCCAGTGTTTGGTTCCCAGTTACAAGACTGCCTTTCCAGGTCTTGGGCCTCAGTGGTGCCACTTAGTATCAAAACCTTTGGGGGCTGACCTCATGGCATAGTGGTTAAGTTCATCTGCTCCGCTTCCACGGCCCAGGGTTCATGGTTCACATCGCAGGCCCGGACCTATATACCACTCATCAAGCCATGCTGTAGCGGCATCCCACATACAAAATAGAAGAAGACTGGCAAAGATGTTAGCTCAGGGCCAGTCTTCTTCACAAAAAAGAAAACAAACAAAAGCAACAAAAAACCTTTGAATGTTTGCTTGTTCAAGACGGGGACTTGAAGCTATTTGCAAAACCCTAAACTGAGTGTGGGAGGGTCCTTCATCCAGTTTGTATTTCTCCTCTGTCCTCAGCATCTTTGCTTATGAGACATGGGAAAGCAGGTCTACTTGAATTCAAGTTAAGGGGTTAATTGGCAGCAGAGGCACCCACTAGATACCTCAGGTACCCAGAGGGGAGGAGTGCCAGCTGGGGGCCCTGTGTCTGTGGATGCTGAGAGGCAGAGATAGATAGCGTGCATTCTTTTTGGTGGTTGGTGGTATTTAGTGGTAACGTGGACCCTGGAAGGGGCCACAATGCTTGGTGTTGAGGACACAGTGGCTCTGGCTCGGCATGGTCTCATGTTCCAAAGGATGTGCCCTTGGCCTGGAGAAGGAGGAGGCTATAGATATGGTACATACCCTGGGGGTAAAAGACCAATACAGTACAGATTTCAGTGTTGCTGCAGCTACTCAGAGATCCAGTATTTCTGTTGAAGATGCTACACCTGATGAGAGAAACCAGTTTAGATCCAGCTCCACAGAGCAGGCAGTGAAGTGGCCTAAGTTCTGGCCTTGCTCAGTCCAGTTTCTCTGCCGCACTTTGCTCCCACGGGCCCTGCACCCAGTAGACCCAAGCTGTCACTGAAGCATTACAAACTGAACAGCTCGAACCTCAGTATAAAGAGAAACTGCTAGAATAGTCATTTTTAGCACGTCTTGGGAGGATAGGCAAGGAGCGGAGAAGCCTGCTTTATGCTTCCACCTTCCTGGGGGGAAAGGAGGGGAGGCCCCAGTCTTTAAACCGAGCAGTCCTTAATCTTTCCTCTGTGTGTGTGAAGGATACTGAATGAAAACCGTCCTAGAGGTTGCATGGTGAGTTGGCAACCAAGTAACTGAAATATTCATGAGTGCCTGAGAATGAGGAGATGGCACTGCTTGTCCCCAAAGCCACAGCATCCGGTGTCTCCCCTTCAGGCTCTGGCTGAGGTTCCCTGAAGGCTAGGATGGGCGTCTCCTCGCTCACCACTGACACCTGGTGGTCACACGTGGTGACTCAGCCCCAAAGGGCAGGCTTTCCCTGAGACCAGGCAGCCGCACAGGCGCCCTTCCCAAGTGGCATTTGGCCATGCGGGGTTGGCACAGAATCCTGGACTCTTAGGCCCGGAAGGGGGCAATTTGGCAGGCGCGTTGAAGCCCAGCTGGGTCTCAACAGAGATTGAGGCGACAGAGGAGCAGCTCTCGAGATTGTGCTGGAGCCTTCAGCAGGCAGGAGAGCAACTTTGCCTCCTGGCCTGTTGTTGACTCACTTTCCGCACCACACTAGCAGCAGATCTCCAAGAGGCGCTTGTGTTGTTTACATCAGGAAGCTTCTTGTTTCTCAACTGGCTCTGTGTGCCAAGCTCATCTTCTTGGGTTCCTTTACAATAATTATGGGATCTTGAGCGTGGCTTCCAAATCCGCATGGTGGCTTTCTGTGGGCTGGATCCCTGAGTGTTGTCGCTCTGCATCTGTCTTCTCAGTGCCCACGGGAAGGGCATTTTGAGGAAATCTGGATATGCTTTTAGCAAGCTGGGTTAATTTGGATGTGGGCTTATTCTAAGTTAGCAGTTTCCATTTCAGCATCCCCAGGTGTCCTTATCTCTGCTGATATCTTCTGACGAATTGGCTGTGTTATACCTGCAGATCCGAGGGGAGTCAATCCTCGGGGCCCCCCCGTACCTTTTCGATTGGGTTTAACAATTTCTGTGACAAACAATGTGTTGAAAAAATACATCATTTTTAACAATTAGACTGCTTTATAGATGAACGCTATGAGTTGGAAATGATTTACCTTGGTCTGAATTTGCTCTTAGAATGGTTGCAACATACTTTTTATTTAAGTAATCCATAGTAATTCCTTGTGGGTATCAATTTGTGAAGAATACACTGTGCGTGTGCTTTGTGAAAATGCGTTGGTTTGCATGACCCGCTATTTTTCTGAAGGGGCTCGTTTTTGTGTGTGTGGGGCCGGGGCACAGCACCTCTCCAGGCCTGGCCAGTCGCTCTCTTTTCCGTATGAACCGTGCCCTGTGCCGCGTCAACGGCAGGGTAGTCCCAAGTGAATGTTACACAGTTTGAAGGAGGCGGATCAGACCTTCCCCCGAAGCTGCCTCTTGATATGAGGAGCAGTTTTAGATTTCTTGCCAGCTGCTCTCAACTCTGCCTGCCTTCCCATTTTCTGAATTTCTTAACACACTTTCTGGCCCCATCCTGATCCTGGCTGCAGGTGGAGGAGGAAGAGGAGTGGTGGGGGTATATTCTGGAACTCGGCCCGGGCTCAGGGAATACAAGGACCTGGAAGCTGTGGACCTTGCCCTTGATGGCCCTGAGCCGCTTTGAGGAGTCAGGGATGAATCACTGTGAGGGCAGCGGAGGCCGATGTCCAAGGACTGGGGGCAGGCAGGCAGGGCCAGAGTTCAGGGGAGGAAGAAGAAGGCAAGTCTCGTGTGGGAGGTGGAATTTGATCCATCCTCTGAAGGATGGGCGGGATTTAAATAAACACAGGCAAGGAGGAGGATGTTCCTTGTCAAGGCAGTGACGTGACCTAAAGCAAGAGGAAAGCACGGCAGGTGCCGGGTAGACCAGTGGGCTAGGGTGCAAGTTAGGATTCGGATTGATTGCCTATAACAAAATATCTTCAAATGGCAGTGGTTTTTTAAAATAAGATAGTTTATTTCTCTCTCTTTTAAAGGAAGTCTGGAAGTAGGCAGCCCGAGATAGGTGTGGCAGTTCCATGAAATTGTCAGAGAATCAGGCACTTTCTAGCTCGTTTCTTTGCCATCTGTTGGGTTTGGCCCTCATTCTCACAGATCAAAAGGCTGCTAGAGCTCCAGCCATCTCATCCATGCTTCAAGCAATTGAATGGAGAAAGGAGAAGGAGAAGAATGTGTCCCTCTCCCTTTTAATGAAACAACTCCAGATAGACCACACACTTCTGTTTCTATCTTTTATTGGAACTTAGTCACACAGCCACACCTAGTTATAATGAGGCTGAGAATGCAGTCATTCAGCCTCGCGGGAAGCAGGCATTCTCAGTTCATAGACCTTTAATAGCATGCACCTCGCAGAAAGCCTGGCTTGAAGTGCTTCTCTCCTCGGCTTTGACCATAGCCAGTTGTACTCTTTTACGATAGCTCTGCTGGGCCCTAGGCTACTTCAGAGCAAGGCCCAAGTGTTTTCTGAATCTTCAAATATTCCATCTCTACTGTATCCTGGGCTCCATCAGCAGTGCCACATTCTTGCAGTGACCCGTTATGGGAAACTGTAGAACACTTAGACTTCTTTTTCTCCCACCTCCCCAGTCAGTAACGAAATCTACTGTTTCATGATGTCTCTTGAATCTCTGTTTCTTCCAGTCCAGACCTCTCTTCTGAACTCCAGACCCAAATACCCAGCTTCCTACTAGACAGTTCCACTGGGGTGTCTTAGAGGCACCGCCAAGCCACTTGGTCTTCATCCTCCTCCACTTTGTCTGTTCCTTTGACAGTTTCTAGAATTTTAGTGAACTCTGCCTCCCCTGCCAGCGAGATGCCGGTTTCCCTCTCCCTCCGTTCCCAGAAGCATCAGAAGTCCCACAGGCCCCTCTCAGTCCTTGTCTGTTGCCACGCCTGCAGTCACTTGTCAGAGCTGCGGCAGCAGCCTTCCAGCTCCTGGCCTTTCTTGCTTCTTTGTAACTCATTTTTCACATTGAATCCAGCATGATATTTAAAAAAATACAAACCTAGTTATATTACTCCCAATTTAAAACCTTTCAGAGGCACCTTGTTGGTCTCAATCTTCAGATGAAAATCTTTACTAAGGTCCCTAGGAATCTACCTGAATGATCTGTTTCCCCATTGTCTCATTTCCCATCTCTCCTCCCCTTCATTCTGGAAGTTCAGCCTTTTCTTAGTTCCTTGATCGTGAACTTCCACCTCTTGCTGTGCCTTCTCCCTTTCTCTGTTCTTTCATTCAGAGCTATTCGTTGAACACCTGCCATGTACCAAACACCATTGTAGGCACCAGGATACAAGAGTGAGCAACAGCTTACATTTTCCTGGGTGAATCAGTCAACAAACATGGATACTTTGGGGCTGTGATAGGAACTACTAAGAGAGTAAAACAGGGTGATGTGCAATGAGGGATTGGGGTGGGGAGGGGAGGCCTCTTGGAGGAGTACCCCTTGAGGATGACCAGGAGTCAGCCAAAGGAACATGGTGGCAGGTGCCAGGCAGAGGGACCATTTGGTACAAGATTGCTGGGGAGGGAAGGAACCTGGCAGAGTTGAGGAGCAGAGCGCAGTCCAGAATAGTGGGAACAGAGAGAGCAAGGGGTAGGATGGCAAGCCATCCCATAGGTCCTTCTAGACTCTGGTACAGAGTTTGCTGCGTATGGAGGCCTCTCTCATTTTTACAATTGCATTTAGATCTATTCTATCTTATATGTGTTTCTAAACTGTCTATTTTCTTCCACGTTGGAATAGCAGTCCCGGGCATTTATAAGACAGAACATATCAGAAATCTTACAAAGTAGAAATGCACCGATTTATTTCCAGTATTATCCTGGGTCGCGGGGTTCTCAGCACTTCCGTGGTTTTCTTTTCCTCCGCTGCCCTCCTCATTTTCCTCATTGAGATCTTTTACCTTCACAATCAGGAAATAACTGTGTTAGGAAATTAGCATTGAGTAACAAATAGGTTCTCTCTGCCTTGATTAAGAAAGTGGGGTCTCAGGGCCTGAGGGCAGGGCCTGTGGGGTAGCGTGCACGTGGCAGCCAGCCATCCAGAGACAGATGAGGCCAGGTCCTGGAGCCTTGCCTTTCAGGCTAATAAGATCTGAGCAGCTCTGGCTAGCACCTGGGGGTGGGCGTGTGCCACGCCTCCTCTTCCCCAAGTCCTACAGGCACCTAACTCCCGGAGGCCCTCATAGCATGGGGGAGTTTAAAATCTCCTGACCAGAGAAGGTTCAGCAAAACATTGGCCTTGCATTGAGTGAACTAATGCTTTTTGTTTTGAATTCTCCAAATTATCCAAGCCAAGATCAGAAACCAAGAAAAGGGGCACTCATCGCCTTGCCTTTCTAAACAATAACAACAACAAACTCGTGGCAATCAGTAGGTTTTGGGCAGCATTAGACCAATATTTTGGATTAAAAATTAGAAAAAAATAAATCTTGCCAGTCTCAGGAGCCCCTGATTCCATGCACGGCGGTCTCCTGTTGTCTCCGTCTTCTGTGATTCCGGAGTATCTTGTTTATCCATTTGGTGGCATTGTCGTTTCAGCAAGGGCATCAGACCACTTCCTCGTCTGTGGCTCAACTTTTGGTCAGATTTCAGAAAACACAGGAGGCCCTCTGCATTTATGGGTTCATGTTTTGCAATTTGAAATCTCTGCGGCTCCCCGGGCCAACCCACAAAATCTGCCCAAGTAATGGCTCTTGATTTGACAGGCGCTTGTGGGATGCCGAGGCAGGCGAGGAGAGGCAGGGGATGGGATATGGTGTCATAATGTTGGTGTTTCAACCCTCAACGTCTCTCATCAGATGCCAGCATCCAGGAGTTAATTTGGAATGCTTTTTGGACCATATGGCCCTTGAAGCTTACAGTCTCTGCTTTTTAAAAGATTTCGGTTGCATTCCCAGGATGCTGGGGAAATCTGGTAACAGTTGAGAAAGCATCCCTTGTATTTCAGGAGCAGGGATTGGCCAGGATGCAGCCTGAGGTTGTGGATGTTGGTTTTCGGTGCCTGAGAGAAGGATGTCTGGCACAAAGCCTTCTAAGTGTGCAGTGGCCGGCACACACATAGACTTCCAACGTCGGCAGGGACCTGGGAGGTCATCAAGTCCGTCCCTCCTCCCTGTCCCACCCAGCTTCACACCACTCTGCAATATGTCCGCCGTGTGCTCATCCTACCAGTGATGGGGAACTCATTCCCTTTCAAGAGAGCCCCTTTCATTTTTGAAGAGCTAACAATGTGGTCCATTCATTTATTCTTCAAATATGTTGACCACATCCTATGTGCCACACACTGTTCCAGAAACTGAGCACACAGAGATGAACCAGAAAGACCAGGCCTCTGCTCTTGTGGAGCTCACAGTTACTTGGGGGAGCCAGAGAATACACAATAAATCAACAGTTGTCGAAACTGCCCTGCAGGAGACAAATAGAGTGATGAACTAGAAAGCCGCCGCTGGGGAGGAAGCAGCTGGTCACAGAAGGCCTCTTCCTTCCATAGTCATGTGGATTGAGACTTAAAAGACGGGGAGGGGCCAGTCATGTGAAGAACCGCAGGAAGAAAATTCCAGGAGGTGATGGAAAGGGCCAAGCCCTGAGGCACGAAAGACTTTGGTGTGCTCCCCAGTGACGGGGGCCAGTGCGGCTGAGTGAGCCAGCTGGAGGAAAGGGTGTGGGGTGAGGCGGGGAGGAAGGTGGGGGCTGGATCGCTGAGGCCTCACTGGCCGTGGTGCTGAGGGGGACAACTGGGGCATCATTGAAGGCATTTAAGCAGAAGAGTGGCGTGATTTGGTTTGTGATTTGAAAGCTCATTCTGGTTGTTATGTGGAGAATGTATTTCAGGCAGGGGCAAGGGTGGGGCTGGGGACCAGTGAGGAGGCTACGGCAGTGGTCCAGGCTGGGCGTGATGATGATGATGATGATGATGATGATGATGATGATGATGGTGACGGTGATGATGATGGTAAGAATATCAGCGGCTCATGTAGCTGCCCAGTACTCTTCTAAGAGCACTGCATTCAGTCCGCACAAGAACTGTAGGAGGTGGGTCAGGTGGCTTGGGTACGGAGACGGGGTGGAGAAGGGGACAATGCTGATGGATTGGATGTGGGGGGGTTAGGACAGGATTGTTGGGGATAACTTCCAGGTTTTTGGGCTTGAGTAACTAGGTGTACAATGGGGTCTTAGACTGAGATAGGGGAGACAGGGAGGAAGAGGCTGTTTTGGGGGAGGAATAGAAATTAGGATTTGTGTTTTGGCCATCGGAGACGGCAGCAGAGCGCTTAGATTTGGAAATCTGTAGCTCGGGGAGAGGTCTGCACTGGAAATTCAAATGGGGGATCCTGAGTCTATACAGGAGAGTATCTGATGTCGTGGTGCTGAATAACATTACTTGGGGAGTATACGAGAGGACAGGGTGGAAAGAAGGGAGCAGGGTCCAGAATCCAGTCTTGGGATCGTCAGGTGTTAATGGGGGACAGGAAGGAGTTAGCAGAAGTGATTGGGAAGGAGTGGCCTGTGACGTGGGAGGCGTGCCAGGAGATGTTGTTATGAAGAAATGAGCTTGTTAGAGCCAAGTCTGTCCCCTCGTTTGTGCAGTCATTTCTGGTTGTCCTCGTTCATGCCCGATGTGCTAGACTTGGGTTTCACCAGGTGGAGACTTCCTCAAGGAGTTTAAACCTCCGTAGCATCCCTGGACAGACTCTTGAAATATTCGGAGACTACACTTTATCTTCCCGGTCTTCCCTCCTCTGGGTGATGCTTCCTTCTTTCAGTGGCTTCTCTGGTGCTGCCGAGATTCCTCTGAAATGCCAGCTGTGTAAGGTACTGCCTCCAGATATCAGGCGTGGGCCTCTTCTTGCTCCTCTGAAGCTGGCACGGTGGTTTGGCTTGGGAGGTTGATGAGCAGAGAACAAGGGAAGCTCTTTCCATTTGTCCTACCCCTTATCCTTCCTCCCTTTCTATCTTTGGTGGATTCAACACCGAAAGAAAGCAGTAGGATCCTTTACGTCACTAGATGTCAAACGTGTGACTGAATTTCTCAGCACCCTAGTGTGTTGCAGTGGAAAGCCCAGAAGACTGGGCCTCAGGAGTCCTTGCTTTTCTGCACCGGTGCTGCCTCTGACACACTGGGGACCTGGGCAGGTGCCCTGCTTGTCTAATGGATTGAGCGTTGAGGAGGGCGTGGAGTGGGGGCCCACCATGTCATGTGAGTCCCGGGGCCACTTCATATTCAGGATAGAATTGTGACACGGGGCATCCTGAGTGGAGGAAGCCTTTGAGCTGGTCCTTGGAAACTGGGTAGATCTTCAGTGGGCAGGGGAGGCGAGAAGGGCACTGTGCTTGGGGAAGGGTGGGTGGTTTACTGTGGCTGGTGGGCTGGGGTCTGTATTGATCCTAGCTCTTAATTTCCATGATGCTTGGCCTTTTTTTTTTTTTTCCATACTTTAGGACTAAAAAGGAGAGGGGGCCTCTGATTATTTTTATATGGAGAATGCCTTTTAAGCCCAAAGATCTTGAAAACAACCCAGTCAATCCCTTATCCCCCCTGTACATTCTCCACTAGTGCAGCTCATGATCAGGCAATTAAAAATGCCTCTCTCCTCTCCATTGTCATTTCTACGGCCAAGCCCAGCATTTCTAAGTGGTCTGTTAAAAACAAAAACAAAAAGAAAAACAAAAAGTTCTCTGATAAATTAATTTGAAAAACACTAAAATTTAAAAGTTAAGCTGTCTTTTTTTTTTCATGGCAAATGTTCTTGTAGCCTTTACTATTTCATGGTATATCGTAATGCCCAAGGATGAAGGTCAATATACTTGACCCTGGAACCCACTCCATCTGTTTGTTTGTTAATCAACTGGTAGAGTCAGTCTTCTGACAATAATCCTTTGGGAAGCACAGCCCAAGCTGGTCCTCCTGTTACTAGAGTTTTCCAACCAGTGAATAAAGGAAGCCTCAAACAGCTTAATATTTTCAGGTAACCTCAGGTGCCTCGATGGCTGCATTATATTCAGATAAACTAGTTCCTGTGCCCGCCACAGAGCCTCGTAATTAGGAGCGCAGTCCATTGAGTGATGGCATCAGGTTTAGCTGGCACACCTTGACACGAAGGTTCTTCCTACCTGCTGATCCGTTTGCGTTCACTAGTTGCCAGCCATAGGTTTTGCTCTCGTTAAAATGCCCCCATGACTGTGCTCTGAAAGGGCCTCCCGTGTGGCCTTCCTCATTTTCGAGAGCTCCGGGCCAATGTCTGTGGGCAAGAACCGCATTCGGACTTGCATTCTGCACGGGTCACGGGCAAAGGCGGCCTGAGACCTGAGCCCCATTTGAAAGCTACCAGCTGGTCTGGATGGGAAGGAAGGTGAAGCCCTGCACATGCTCCAGCTGGTGGGCGATGCGTAAGCCAAAGGCCACATTGTTTAGGCTGGAGCACTCTTGGCAAGTCAGCTATTTCTGGAATGACATTTATATGGAGACGTAGGGAAAATGGCAGTTTGTGTGATGGCAGTGGGTTGGGAGGTTTGAGGGTGGGGAGCAGGCCTTGATGGTCATGTGCCTTTTGAAAACAGCCCAGCATTATGCAAACGGGTGGCACTATCTCCTCCACTTGTGATTCATCCCCTGATGGCCTCTTTCCTCCTGGCTTTTTTCCCTAATGGCCTCCCCAATTTATGCTCTGACTTTCATGCAACCGTCCTTCCTTGCATTTTCAAGAAAATTTGTTCTCTTAATTGAGTCAGAAAGCTTTTATGAATTGCCCAGAGTGGGACTCGAGGTGGGGCCGGGGATGAGAGAGGCGGCTGGCTCCATGCTGGTAATGAAGGATGCAGAAAGACGCAGATGAACTGGTACATTTAAAGTGCTTCATCCTTTCTGAGCCCTTAACTCACGAGATTGTCGGCCCCGGGCTAAGAATACAGCTGAGGGGGCAGATGTATTTCCTTCATTGCTTAGCTGCTGTGGCAGCTGGAATCTGACCTTGAAGGGAGCTTTGATCATTGTGCAACTCAAGCTTCCCCTTAGCTGCTGGGGGAACTGGGTCTGCTTGCAGCCACGGCCCACATCAGAAAGCTGTCAGCAGCCCTTTTACTTGACTCCCTCATTAGATCAGGAGGACTGCAAAGAGTTTTAGGGCTTTTAGTTCCTGTGCTCAGCACCAAGGTTGGAGATCAAACACTGCCATTGGGAATTCCGCAAATACTTACCAGGCACTGAATGAGGCCTGGAGAATGACAGCGGCGCTCATCAGGGGCTCTGCTAATGATGGCGAATTTGCAGGTTGAGAAGAAGAGTATAATTGCACTGGGGCTTGGGTAGAAGTTCAGGTTTGCCACCTGGAATGTTGGTTCCGTCATTAGGTTCCGTCTATATACAACAAGTCTGTAATGGGCATCTTTTTCCCTTGCATCTCAGGTCTCTCAACTTTAATAATTATTTTCTGTACATCTGACTTGTTTGGCTTTAGCAAAGGTTGGCAAACGGTAGCCTGCTGGCCAAATCTGGCCCATTGCTTGATGGCTAAATAAGGTTGGATTGGATGAAAGGGCCACACCCATTCATTTACACAGTGACTAAGCCTGATTTGTGCTAAGACGGCAAAGTTGAGTAGTTGCCATGGAGACCGTATGACCTGCAAAGCCTAAAATATTTACAGTCTGACTCTTCCCAGGTAATTTGCTGACCCTTGTGCTAAAGATTAGATACGAGCTGATCCCAAAGTTGCATCAAAGTACTTTTTGGAGTTCTGATTGGTGCCCTAATAATATGGCTTATGTGAACACTGTGGTCCCCTTTTGTACCATTTCTTGGAGTGACCCAGATGGAGATGCCCCAGGAACCATACCCTGGAACAGTCTGTCAGTTGCTTATTTTCCCCGACCCTCAACATCAGCCTTTGAAATAGGATTATTTGCATCCTCCTTTAACAGAGCTTTTATATCCATTCTTTTGTTTGAGCATTACAACAACCCTATGAGATAGCTAGGACCTCGTGTTAGAGAAGAGGAGTTCAAGGCCAAAAGCACGTTAAGTGGCAAGTTAAGCAGGTGGTCAGCAGAGCTAGTCTAGAGAGCCGTTCCTGGGCTGCTGTAACCCACGCACATGACTGCCTGCTGGGGGAGTCAGGCTTCGCGAATCTTCACAACGGATCAAATGCCTGCCACGCCCGAGGGTGTGCTATGCGCTCTCCATTACTGCCCGCCATTAGTCTAGTCCCATTCAGAGAATGACTCTGGCTCTGGGGCAATGTCCTATGAATTCCGGAATCTCCTCAGGGCATTGTGGGCTTCCCTTCAAACAACACCGACAGGGCTTTTGAATCTTCAGCCAGCCTTTTGGGGCTGGAATGGAGGCTGCTTCCTCTTGGCTCAACTCTGTTTTCCCCTGGCTGTGCATGTGTACCTTCTGACTCAATGGCATTTGAGGAAAGGATAAGTCCCATTACTCTCTGCATGTGCAAGCTCAGTGCTGCCCAGGATTCCAGCGGCTCTTATTATTGACTGCCGTGTCTTCTTTACCTTGTAACCTTTTAACTTGGTTTTAATTATTCAAATATTACAGGAAAAGATTCTCCTTATTACAAATAAATCAAATGATATAGATCAAGTGGAAGGCCCTCTTGACCAAACTGACCTTCATTCCAGCTCTGGTTCCCGGGGTGACCATTGATATCAGTTTGGCACATCTTTGGCTCTTTTTTGAATAACACACACACATGCATGCTTATGTGTGTATATATCTAGCTATATAGTTTTTTGGTATATATTCACAGAATGACATCATGTTGTGTGTACACCTTATTCTTTTCATTATCTTTGAGATCTTTGAAAGGTCATTCATTTTCTAACTCATGATTTTTTAATTGTTGCAAAATATTCCATTGTGGGGATATACCCTAATTTATTTTCACTCATGGGAATGATGCTACAATGAATACCCTTATTCATTTCTCTTTGAGTATATGTTTGAGTATTTATCCAGGATATGGTAAGTGAGATTGTAGCCATTATGTTATTTACATATATATTTAATATAAATGTATTCTGCCAAATTGCTGGTCACAAGAGGATTAGTAAATTATTGTTCCTGTGAAGAACGCGTAGAGGTGTCTGTCACACATGGACTCTGTTGATATCAACTTTTTGATTTTTGCCGATTTGGTGGGTAAACATTGGTGTCACATTCCTTGTGGATTTTGCTTTAATTTTCCTGGTTACTAGTGAGGTTGAGCACCTTTAGGTATGTTTATTGGCCATGCATATTTCTCCTTTGTGAATCACATGCTTTTTTAATTCTACACAGAGCTCTTCGATGCATCTGGAATTGAATTTTGTGAATGATGTGAACTACAGATCTCATTTCATTTTTTGACAAATGGATAGCCAACACCACTTACTATCTGTTCTCTTCTTTCCCTACTGTTTATGTTACTCTCTGTTTATTACATACTAAATTTACAGTATATTTCCAAAGTCTTAACTCTATCCCATTGTTTTATTTTTCTTTCATAGCTAATACTACATTGTTTGAATTGCTAAAACTTTATATTATAAATATGATATAAGCTTTGTATATCTATATGTTTGACATCTGGTAGGTGATGTCCTGCCTCACTGGTTTTGTTTTTTGTTGTGTTTGGTTCAAAATTTTTCTTGGCTATTATTGCTCGTTGTCTTTTAAATAAATTTTTCAAGAATTTTGTCCAGTTTCAGTTGGGATATTAATTAGGATAGCGTTGAATTTGTAGATTACTTTGGAGAAAAGTGGCATCTTTACTTTGAGCGTTTCTATCCAGGAACATAGTATGTTTCTGTTTCTTTAGCATTTCTTTCTTTCTTTTTTTTTTTTTTGGTGAGGAAGATTAACCCTGAGCTAACAACTGTGCCAGTCTTCCTCTATTTTGTATGTGAGACACTGCCACAGCATGGTTTGATGAGTAGTGTGTATGTCCGTGCCTGGGATCTGAACCCACAAACTCTGGGCTGCTGAAGGGGAGGGTGGAAACTCAACCACTACGCTACCAGGCCAGCCCCATCTGTTTTAGCACCTCTTTTATGTGCTTTAATAAAATTTGTCTACTTTATTGATCCCCCCACCAAAGGACCAGATACTTTAATTGACTGTATTTTTGTCTCATTTTTTCTATTTCATTAATCTCTGCTTTTATCAGTATTGTCAATTAATTTTAGATTGATTTAATTCTTTCTTTTCTAATTTATTGAGTTGAAAGTTTAGTTCATTTCTTTTCACTGCTTTTCTCATAAATGCTGTAAGGGTGTGTATTTCCCTCTGAGGGCTGCTTGGGTACCACCTGCAGGTTGGCCATGTGGTAATCTCAATATCCTTCTTGCTGCAGAAATGTTTACTTCTCATCTCGATTTCTTTGTCCAAGGGATTGCCTGAATACTATTTTTAAATTTCCAAATTTATTTTGGCTAGTTTGCTTTTAATTTCTACTTTCTGTTTGCCTTTAGTTGTGATTATATCATGTCTGCTTTCTTTGAGATTTTCTTGCTGCCTACTACATAGTTTGTAAAACTGTCCCATGTGTGTTTGAATCTGATTTATAATATTTCTTCTTTGGATACAAATTTTTGATATATCTATTAATTGAATTGGTTAATCCTGTTATAGAAATAATCTATGTCCTACTGTATTTTTGATTTACTGGATTTATCTGTTCTGAGAGATACACTAAAGTCTTCCACTAAGATTGTGGCTTTATCAATTTCTTCTCATATTTCAATTATTTTTTGCCTTATGCTTTTTTCAGGCCATATTATTATATGCATAAAGTTTTATGACTGTTATTTCTTCATGGTAAACTGTATCTTTCTTTGCTACGAAATATCCCTGTTTGACCGCTTTCATCCTTTTCAATTTAAATTCTGTTTTGTCTGATGCTATTATTACTACACCTGCTTTCTTTCTGTTAGTTGCCTGGCGCCTCTTCTTAAAATCTTTTGATTTTTGACTGTTTGTTTTAGGTGTATCTCTTGTATCAGACTATAGGTGAGAATTATATAATTCAAGATGAAATTCTGCATCTTATAATGGGTGACTTGAACCCATTCACATATATTGTGATTGATTATATAGTAAGTAATTGGACTTACTATCTTCATATAAGTGTTTTATTTATTGTGCTTATGGTTGAAAAACTTCTTCAACTTTGTATCATCCAGAGCTAACCAGAGGGCTTGGCTCAAAACAGTAGGTGTTCAACAAATGCTCACTGAATAAAAATTCCCTTGATCCCCTAATTCTGATCTGATATGAGAAACAGCTAATGGCAAAATAACTCAGTTGTTGTGGGGTTGGTACTAAATTTCAAATTATGGGTAAAAGAAGTTTCTCGAAGGATTTAGTTACTCTATTAAATCTAAGAGACTTTTCCAATTCATGTAGATTTAATATGTAAGATTTGAGTTTCCTGTAAATATGAGGTCTGATACAAGTTCCTGTTGTTAATGAAAGTGCAGGTAAAGGCTAAGGTAAAGATCTTGGAATTGGAGAAGGAAATCTAGGACATCAATGTGCACCAGGCTTGCTCCTTATGAGGGGGCACATTGAAGGACATTTCCCAGCAAAACTGAATCATTGTTTGTTTTAGTTCTGGATTTGGGTCTCAGATTTCTTTCAATTAGCTAACTTCACCTACCAGAGTGCTGGATAATTGGTTTATTTTTTAAAAATAATATTATGGCAACATTAGTTTGCAGACTGCTCCTCCAGAAGAATGACCATGTCGGATAACGTCAAACAGATTTAATTAGGGATATATAAAAATGAAGTCAAGATGGCTCACAACTCATCAGACATTATTTTGTTACCTTAATTGACAAAGAAATTGAGAAATAAAAGAAGCACGTGTTCCGTCATAGTGGAAAGAATACTAGACTGGAGTCAAAGGCCTCCCAGATTTGGCTGAGCCAGTTGGGCTCTTTGAAACATCCCCGGAGATCTCTTTCATACAAAGGAGTGGGATTAGTGGATCTCTCGCGTTTCTTCCAGTTCTAAAATGCTTCCAGTCGGTGCCTGGAAAAGTCTTACGTGAAACAGTAGTAACAGTTACTCTCACCAGCACCCTTAAAATTCTGCCATGAGCTGTTTGTAACTCGAGCCAGGTTCATCTTATTCGGTTATTAATTACAAACCATCCAGGATTCATACCTTTGAATACGTGTTAAGCGTTGACGTGTTTTTCTAAGCCATCATCAGCCAGTTACTGAGCTGAGGGGGTAAAAGCCTGTGGCTCTTCCAGTCGCTTTTTCTTGTTTAGAGCGGCGCCGGCCCCAGCGATTCTTTGGCACTTGGAAGAAAGGACGCAGTGACAGGCGGGCAAGGCCTGCTGCGGCTCTCGAGGTGGACACGTAGTGCTCTGAGTGCTGAACCCAGTGTTTCCTCTTCTGCTTCCTTGCTGAAGTGACATTATTTTGCAGTCAATGGTGAACTGCAGAATTCTCTTTCTTGCCTGCATTTCAGTTGGAAGCTTCGAGGTTTGATCTAAGGCTAGGGGGTCAACAAAGATGCAGAAGTATAATCCATGGTCCTATCTGATGGTCTGATTGAGCACAGACTGCTCTGTGCTGAGGCTAATGACAAGGATCAAGATTGACCAAGACATGATACAGTTTGGCCGAGCAAATGGATTTTAATAGCCAGATAAAGCATGCTGTTCTCCATCAGCATTTTCTTCTAATTTTCTACAAAATTAGTTTTGGCTCCAATGCCATTTTCTTCTTCCTAGCCATCCCCATGATCTCTATATCTCCTTGGGGATGCTGATATTTTGAACAGTGGTTTTAAACTATTCTCGGAATGTAAGGGTTCCAATAAGCCCTTCAAAAACCCCTGAGGACAAGAAAAGAGAGGCAGTGGGAGGGTCTTGGACCTTCTTTAACACACACACATATATGTAAATAACACATTTGGCAAAAACACTGGAAGGGAATTCAATTTTTTTCTTTCTTCTTTTTTTTTTGCTGAGGAAGATTAGCTCTGAGCTAACATCTGTGCCAGTCTTCTGCCACTTTATATGTGGGTCGCCACCACAGCATGGCTGGCAAGTGGTGTAGGTCCGTGCCTGAATTCCGAACCTGCAAACCCAGGCCACAGAAGCAGAGAAGGCAGAACTTAACCACTACGCCTGGGGCCTGGCCCCTGGAATTTGATATATTTTAACTTGAGTTTAACTCCTGGTGGTGGCACCAGATATTTTCTTACAGTCTTTTCTTACAGTGTCCACAGTTAAACATGTACTATACATTTTTTCTCCAAGAGAAGCGGTGAAATAAAGAATGACTTTTAAGAGTGCAAAAGCGAATTGTCTGAGTTCTGCTCGTCAAGGAGGGCTCCTGCTGCCTGGGAGCGCTGTGGCTCTCAGGGCTCAGGGTGCGCCAGGCCCCACAGTCCTCGTGGCAGAGCCCTTCCCTGGCCATGGTGGCTTTTCCTAACCTGGTGTCTCCTCCCCCCAGAATGGCTGCAGTCTGTCCAGGCCACCATGATCCTGTCCATCATCTTCAGCGTCCTGTCCCTGTTCCTGTTCTTCTGCCAGCTCTTCACCCTCACCAAGGGGGGTCGGTTTTACATCACTGGAATCTTCCAGATCCTTGCTGGTAAGTTGGACATAATAAAGTAGAAGCTGGGCCTATCTGAGGTTATGAAATGGTCAATAAGTAGAAAGATGTGGTCCTAGAATGGCTGATGTTCATGAGTCTGCTCATCGGATGGTTTTTGTAAAGTACAGGGGTGTGTGTGTGTGTGTACATATACCTTAGAATCTGGGAAATCTCCGCTTCTCCATGGAATGAGGTGTATAGGAAACAAGACTTAGGGGCTCGGGAAGGAAGGTCCCTAACCGAGTTAGACCTATGGCCAGGAATTAAGCTGCAAGGGGGGCACATGATCAGAGGCAAATGCTGAGGGTATCAGTAGAGCAAGGGCCAGTCTTAGGGCGGATTTCTGTAGATTACAGTCTGCCCAAGGAGCCAGCCCTGCTTCAGCATGGAGATGGCCCTGCTGTGCTGCTGAGAGCTGCCACGGTTGCTCTCAGGTATGTGTCTCCTACCTCTAAGCGGCGATGAAGCCGCGCTGACAAATTCTTGCTCTCCTTTACTCCAGCTCCTAGAGCCCACTGGCTTTGATTTACTATTGTCATCCTCAGGTGTCTTCATTTTGGCACCTCTGCATAATGTGCCATCATTTCCAAACATGAGGCCATGAGAACATGAGTGGTCTCCATCTCCCCACTAAACTGCTTTCAAGTTCCCCCATGGGACAGATTACCCGTATGCAAAATGTGCAGACTTCTAGAAGCTTCTATTACAGAGGGTGGCATCTTCCAACTTTTGTCTCTAGATTCTGGCCATCGTCTCATGTCATTGACTCTTGTCCTACTGCCCATTAACTGCCAGTGGACTGAGGCAGCAGGGCATTGGAGAGAAATAAGAGGCAGATGTGGTGGTGGATTCTACAGTCCAAGTGAATAAATCACAAGCTCCATAGGTACCAGAGGACACCTGGGCACTGTGAAATGTTCTGGATTCGGACCCTCAGAGTAGGCAAAGGGAGTAGCATCTCTTGTTTGAGTTAGTTGTCAGAATGTCCCTGGTACTGAGTCATCGTCCTGTGCTCAGGAGCAGTCATTGGAGGGTTGAAACAGCCCATATGTCCTGGATGGATGGATGGATGTGCAGAAATAATGGCTTACACAGGGCTATGTGGCAAGACAGTCTGAAGTTGAATGTTGATGACCTTTTCTAGAAGCCAGAGAGTTGCCCTTTCCTGGAAAAAGGAAGTAAGCTAGAGAGCCACTTCTCATTAAATATTTAAATATAACATTTCAATATGCACAGTTTGGGGATTTCAAAACCAAATAGTGCTTTCCTGTTGCACAGGTTTTATTACAGCAAGCCAGGCTCCCGGAGCGCTGCCAGCTTTGTTAAACTGCTAATAATGCAGTGAGATTTCTAGGTACGTTAGAAGCAGAGTTATCATTCACTCTGTTTCCAGCAGTAATATAGAAAACTAGCATGTATTCTTGGATTTCTTTTATGGCTTACTGTTTATAGTTCCATATCAATGATAATCAAATCCATTGTATCGATGAATGTATCCTCAAGATAAAGTAATACAGACTTAGCAACCAGAAGTTTCATAAAATACTTATATTTGATCTATACGAACTTGTTATTTTACTGATAAATTAACTGAAATTGGGAAAGCGTAAATGAACACCCAGCTCATGCGAGGACCACTGACTGCCTCCACTCCCTCTCATACCATGTGGAGTGAATATGGATAGGTACTTCCTTCTAGTTAGAGATAGCAAAACTTTTAAGGGACGCAAAATCCAAGGCAGAAACTCTGCTTTTTATCTGATCTTTCTTTGAACCTGATTTCCAGCGGAAGATCAATGCAAATTTGCACCATTTATTATTCTCATGGGCTTAAACATCTGAGATGAATAGGAGTCTACACCATCAGAACTAGCCAGACTGAAACCATTGGACTGAGAGGAGCTAAGTGCCTGTTGACAGCCTTCTTGGAGCAGAGAGCACCTGCGTCTCCCTTCTTCCTGTGACAGATTTCAGCTTTAAATTCTCTAAATGTCTCCAAATGTCTTTTTAGCAATATCATTTTCAGTCAAAACCCAAAGTCCAGAGATAAGAGCCATTAAGTCACGCATGTTGTCACTGCACCTTGTGTGTGACAGTATTTCAGTTCAGCCAAAAACCCTTAGGCGCTGAGATTTTCTAATCTTCCACAGCTTGTTTACTAATCCGTGCTCGCTTCACTGTTTTGACTCTCGTTCGAACTCAGTACAAGCCTTTTAGAAAAAGAACTCTGCTATGAAAACCTCTGAATTTAAAAGCACATGATTTGTTCTTTCCTTACCCCCTTCAGATATAGCTTCTTATCTCTCATGAGACCTCACTTTTGGTTATCAGTTTGTCAGTTTAGCGGTCCATATTTGAACAGGAAGTTCTCCTGAGTTAGAAATGTTAAGCGAAAATAGCAGATGTCATTTATAAGTCCTAAGAATTTTCTGTGCTTCTTAACTCCAGTCAAAATGATGTGAAAGAGAGTCTTTTTAGGAAGCTCAGGTTTCTGGAATGTTGCGTTTGAACTTGCTGTAGGTTTTTCTACTAAAGTTGAGAACTAAAATGGTTAGGGACTTCACTCAGAGATTTCTTGACTCTTCATGCCTGATGATTCTAAACCCCTCTGTCATGTGTGTTTCCCAACTCACAGCCTATTAAGCAGCCAGGAAGTAGAGAGAAAATTAGGGGAGCGTTGTTGGAGAGAAGGGCTGATGACAGCCTTGAAAAATGACAGCTTAACATCAAGGAGAAATGAGAAAAGCTAAAACAATCAAACGAAAAACAAAAACAGAAAGGAAAGGACAGAGGGAGGGAGGAAAGGAGGAAGGAGGAAGAAAGTGGCCCCACGGTCATGGGAGGTAAAGTCTAGGAGAGAGCCTGCAGACGCATCTTTGAACACAGAGGCATTTTAAGCGGAAGCCACCAGAATTTGCTGAGTCTCCCAAGTGGCTGTTGCAGGCTGGATTATCTCTGCACAGCTTCCCTTTGGAGGGCCCAGCTGTGGTCTTTATAGATCACGCACACGAGTGTGCAGGAAAGGCAGGCGGAAGGTATTTGGGGCTCTTGGGGCTGACTGTGGATTCAGGAGCTGTCTGCCTTGCTCTAGATTACAGCTCTGCGTGTGGTTACAGGTCTACCTGGTCTGCTGCATCATCCCTTCTCCATTTCATAATAAGCCACAAGTCTCACATTTAAGAGCTATCTTTCCTTGATTACATACTTCTCAGGTTGGCTGCTTCCTGAAGACGTATTGAGAGGCGCCTACGTCTAGTTCAGTGCTTTTCAATCTTACCGACCCATCAGAATGACTGTTTTATGAAGGGGTGCTTTTTTAAAAATGCCAGTGCTCAGGCGTCATCCCTAGAGAGTCCCATTTAAAAGCTCTTGGGTGGGGCCACTCCCTGGGTGACTCTGAGATTCATCCAGGGTTGGGAATCACTGGCGTAGCCATTAAACTGCTCCTAATCCCATGTAAATTCCTCTAGGATATTTCCCCACCAACAGCTCATCCCATTCATGAGCCATTGATTCTTCTAAACTCCCTTCTTAGAGAAGGGCCGTCCTGATTCTGCATTTGGATTTTGGAGTCATTCTTATTTTCAGAACCCTGTAGCCATCTCTTCCCAGGGAGTAGATATCCTTGCCCTAGCTCTGCTGGGTTGGGTTGCACTAGATGGGAAAACATCAAGAAATTCTCATAGACGCAGACCTGAAAGAAACATTCGCATGTGTTGGTTTATTTCACTACATACACCCAGCAGCGAACTCCGTGCATGCCACACAGAAGGCCCTGAATACCTACTTGTTGGATGACTGGATGATTGTGTTCCCTTGGCAGAATCAAACTCGGGTCACATGTGTAACTACTATTTATTGTGGTTAAAACGAACAGCAAGGATGGTAGAAGGAGAGGCCGGAGTGACTTTGACTTTTTCTGTTTCTCGTGTTTGTTTTGTTTTACACGGATCGATATGGATATAGGGCATTTAGAATAAAAGAATCAGGGGGCTGAATAAAAGCCCAGTGCCCTCCCTGTTCTGAGTGCTTCAAAGATAGCTTCAGTCGGATTCCACAATTAGAAACCGTCGCTGTGAGTGAGTCGTTCCCGATGTTACACTGGCCGTGCCCAGATCAGAACCCAGTAGTGCAATGGTGACTTTCTGGGCAGCACAGGTCACATGGATGCTGAAAATGGAAACTGGGCCAGTAGTTCTGAGAAGGCTCCGTGTAGGTCAGACATAGAGCCCAACGCTTTCAGGGCACCGGACCTTCCAGCCTCTTCCTGCCCCACCTCATTGCTGGAAGAATGAGGTGGGGTGAGACACAGGCTCTCACCCAGCAGACCAACACCACAGAGACCCCTCCCACTGACCGTCTCGGAGGTCTCACCCAATGTTCACTTTGTAGTCAAGTTCACTCTGGCTTCCACTCCAGGCTCTCAAATGAATTGCTTTTGCGAAGGTCATTGATGTACTCTTTCAAGCCTTTTGCTGAATTCCTCCACTCATTTCAATACTGTTGACTATTCACTCCAGGAAACTGTTTATTCCCTTGGCTTCCAAGACATCACCGTTTTCCCAGATAGAGTTAACCCACCAGGGCAATCCTGCCAGAGTCCCCTCTCCCTCACTCCATATCCAGTCCACTACAGGGTCCTGACACCGGGTAGCATCCTCTACATTGTGCCCATTTCTTTTCTTTTATGCACTAAAACCATTGCGGCTGTGCAAAAGCCAACTCATGCACCTTCCTGCCCCCACCTTGTCCTCACCCCTAAATCCATTTCTCGCACTCCTGCTGGAGTGGTCTTTCTAAAGCACACATCTGATCATGTTTCTCCTCTGCTGAAGACATTCTTCTCACCACACTTCCTCATCATGCCACTTAAGGCCCCCTCTCTCCTGGCCTCAGTGAGCTCTCAGCTCCTCTTACACTCCCCTCCCCCGTTACGGGAGACTCTCATCATGACTTGCTGGGGGTTTCCACCAAGCTCTCTCAGGCTTCCTTGCCTCTCTCGTGTTCTTTCTTCTACCTGGGAGACCCTTCCCACCTGTCTTTACCTGGCTACCTCTTACACATCCTTTAGACCCAGGTCAAGCACAGTCTCCCCCTTCAGGCTTCTCCAGGCCCCAGTTTGGATTCAGCGCTCACCTGTGCTCTGAGGGCATTGGGTGTGTTTCACTTTCCCCTTCTTGAAATCACATCGTATTATATTGGAAGTCTCTCCTGACATGTGTGTTTCTGGATGACCCTCATCCTTGATGGCAGGGGCCGTGTATCATTTGTCTTGGCATATTCAGCATCCAGAACAGTGCCTGCACACAGCAGGCACTCACTGCATGTTTACTGAACCAAACAGAATGGAGATAAGGAAGTATCGAGAACTCCCTCCATGTCTTCCTTTGCCTTTGGCCTCTTGGTTGCTCCCTTCCAAAGAATCTGGCTCCAATCGCTCACCTGTGGTTATTGTCACTACTTAAGAGGGCTCGAGGGCTCCTCTTCAAGAGGGCCTGAGGGAGAAATTCAGGGCGTTGTTGCAGACCCAGCCATCCTGAGGCAGGTAGAAACTCTTGTCAACTCTTGAATGGCCAGCACCTTTATGTTGTCTGGAAAGGGTCAGTGTCCTTCCACTTAAAGCTGGCCTCCACTCCCAGACTCAGGCCTCTCCCAGGGCATCCCCATCTGCCGCAGCACAGACTACTCATCTGTGGGGAAGCGGAAGGGCTGCCTGTGTGTCAGTAGCCTCACTCACCTTCCCCATGAGGGACCTTCATAAATGCAGCTCCACCTGCTGGCTGCGGAGAAAATGAGTCACAGCCCACTTCTTGGGAGGCGTGCTCACCTTTTAGGGGCTATTGGATGGCATTACCTACTCTATATTCCAGGGCACATCTATTGCGTTCTATACAGACAGCCTTGTAATGATATATTCTCTAAAACATCAGTCTTCTGACAACGGTAATTATAAAGTGTGTATCCTCTCCTTGGCTTTGTAAGTGTCTAAGCTTCTTGCTTATTGAAGTGAAGCTTAAATTCATTTACTTCTGAGATTCTACTGGGGCAAATGTCGTTTAAATTAAGCCATCCAGTTAGTCACCTCACTTGGGTAGCCTGCCTTTCTCCCTTCCTCTTGGTCATAGATGGAATGTTCTCTTTGCCAGTGAAATCTGGCACAGCTGGTCTACACGGCGACCATGGCATCTTTCATGCTGGTGCTGGTGAGACATCGCCCCATTTGGAAGCCTTGCCGCCACCATGAACCTTGCCGTGGGCCCTTTACTGTTCTCTTTATACCCCACTCTCTCCCTTGCGTGAGCTTCTTTTTTATCCTGCCCTCTTTAGGTAGGTCCAATACAGTGAAAGAGACAACTTCAATATTTCTTAAAGACAAGAATTAACGCTTTGGAGAGGTGAGCCGCGGAGCTGTGGGGGAAGATACGGGAGGGTCACAGATCTCAGAGCGAATAAAATGTGTTCCCAGCGGATCGACACTGCTGTATTTCTCAAGTGACAATTCACCAGCTCTGGTTTCCCCTCTGACACAGAGGTCTTCACTGTCTCCTGAACTTTCTGTAGGTAGTAGGTCCTGGATCCGATCCCACTGTAATCCCAAGACTATTGTGTGGCTTTCTCAACAGAGGCCGGTCAAGTGGGAGTTCTCTCCTCTGATTTGCAGACGGACAATCTTGTCAGGGTGGCGAATGTGACGGATTCCCACTTCTGCACTTTGTTCAAACAAAGTTGCAGTGTCCAGTGAAATAGCAGCCCGAATAGCAGCGAGGTTAGCTGTAGGTGGTCCAGGGCGCTGGGAGCTTTGGAACCACAGGAATCCCACATGGCCTGCTGGATTTATAATAGAGTCACTCAGAGCCTCTCAATGACCCTGTTTTCAGGAGGGAACAGAGCAGGCTTTGTGCCGCCCCAGGCTGGGCTGCCAGCATCACTGGACCCTCCCCTGCAGGGGATGCTGACAGCCATCGTGGGCATGAGCCATCACGCTTGAACTTGCCTGCTTCATGAGGCCCAAGGTGTTGGTTTTTTTCTCCACCCCACACCGGAGGGCTGCATTGTGGGCAAGGAAGGGGTGGCCTGACCCACCTGTGTATTCGATACCCTTTCACCCCTCTTTGGGCTTCAAACTCAGCCTTGGGGGCACCAAGAACTGTTGGAAGGGCCCAGGTACAGTGGAGCTTGCCCCCATAGTCGCCTTCCTCTGCAGCTTTGCTTCCGTTCATGTCCTGTCCTTCTGTCTCCGCCGCACCTTCTTTTCCCTCTGTGTTCATTCCTGTGCTGCGTGGCAGTGCCCACAGGCATTGCTTGCTCCGTTTCTCATGTAGCAGTCCTGCCAGGAGGTCTGGCGTGGAGCTCTGCCCCTGCGTTCTGCACGGAGCCCGGTGCTTTTGCCAGGGCCCTACTCTGATAGTGGCAAAGTATCATTTCACTTGCACTGGTTTCAGATAACGCCGCCACCCATTTGTAGAGTGGTTCGCAGGTTTCCAGCGGCTCCCACACCCAGCCATCCTTGGAAAGAGACAGATGGCTTTATCTTGCAACTCGAATTCTCACTGGCTACCTGGTGTTGACAGGGAATTGGTGACACTTAAAGGAAAAGAAATGGGGCAGAGACGTTGACGAGGGACCTCAGAGATGATGGCCTGGGTCACGTAGATTAGAAGCAGAGAGCAGATGGCTCCCCGTGTTCCTATTGGATCTGGCAGCAGATTCCTTCCAGAGTTAGACAAGCTCTTGTGGTACAGTGTTGCCTGCCCTCCCTGCAGCCCACTTCCTTCTCTATAAGAAAGAGAGATCAGTGACTTGTGTGTGTGTGTGCGTGTGTGTGTGAGAGAGAGAGAGACAGAGAGAGAGAGAGACAGAGAGAGAGAAAGAGAGAGAGTGGGGTCAAGAGCAGGGAGTGGTGTGGGCAGGTGCCCGGGGTCCTGTGGAAGGTGCACTGGGGATAGTGCAGAGGGGACCCCCACCATGACTTCTCCATCACCCAACTTGTCCTCCCCTTCCGCAGGTCTGTGCGTGATGAGCGCAGCGTCCATCTACACGGTGAGGCACCCGGAATGGCATCTTGACTCTGCATACTCCTATGGCTTCGCCTACATCCTGGCCTGGGTGGCATTCCCCTTGGCTCTCCTCAGCGGCGTTGTCTACGTGATCTTGCGGAAACGCGAATGAGGCGCCCAGACAGGCTGTCTGAGGCTCTGAGCAGCACGGGGAAGGGAGGAAGGAAACCAGAAAACAGAAAAAAAAAAATGCTAGTCAAAAAACCCAAACTCAAACCAAACCAAACAGAAAGCAGTTGAGGGGGGTTAGTGTTGGTTGAAGATGTATATAATATCTATGGTTTATAAAACCTATTTATAACACTTTTTACATATATGTACATAGTATTGTTTGCTTTATATGTTGACCATCAGCCTTGTGTTGAACCTTAAAGAAGTAGCTAAGGAACTTCACATCCTAACGTATAATCAAGCTCAGTATTTTTGTTTTGTTTTTTGGTTTTTTGGTTTTGCCCAGAAATAAAATAACTCCATCTCGCCCCTTCCCTTTCATCTGAAAGGAGATACCTCCCTCCCACTCCACCTCATGTAGACAACCAAAGTGTGGGTAGAAAACCCGAACAGCCCAAAGCTCTCTCACTGTGGGTCACCCCGTGCGTCACACAGAGACACACACTGCCCGCACCTCTGTGTGAATCCTTACGCACACTCGGAGAAAACCCCCGAACTGGAGCCCTCGGCAAAAACGTGGCTTGTGGCTTTGGAATACTTGCCCTCGAGGGTGGGTGTCCCGGTCACTTGTCTAGATGAGAAATCAGTGACAACGAACCTATGAAATGGTGCTATGTATCTACCATTCCTTATTATCACTAATCATCTAAACGACTCACTGGAAATTCAATTAACAATTTTACAACATAAAGTAGAATGGAGACCTGAATAATTCTGTGTAATATAAATGGTTTATAACTGCTTTGGTACCTGGCTAGGCTGCTATTATTACTATAATAAATAAATAATAAACACAGCCTGTATCACCCCACATTTCTCTCACGGTCGGAGCATCGGGACAAGCCTCTAGACCCCCCGGGACTGAGTTCCCAGGGCTCAGCTGGTCTAGACTGTTCTCTGCCTCCAAGGACTGTCTGGCAATGACTTGTATTGGCCACCAACTGTAGATGTATATACGGTGCCCTTCTGATGCTAAGACTCCAGACCTTTTTTTTTTTCTCTCGCTTTGCTTTTTCTGATTTTATACCAGAACTGTGTGGACTAAGATGCATTAAAATAAACATCAGAGTAACTCACTCATCTCTCCTGGGTTTTTGTGGGGACCTGGGGGTGAGTGCGAGGGACACGTCAGAGTGGAGGGACTAAAATCAGAGCTTGTGTACAGGCTACAGGGAGCATGTTGTGCCTTCCAGAAGAGCTAATTGGAGAGGGCCAGGAAGTGTTGCTGAAATGGAAGTTGCAAGTGGACTGGAGTGTTCATGTTCTCAACCCTCTCTCTCGTGCTCTGTTCTCTGATGACCCGCCTGGGTCCACAGAGGCGTGTGATGCTGTCACCTAAAAAGGGGAATCTTAGCATAAGTAGCACAGATCCCTAACCTTTAGAAGGAGGGGCAGCATGATATGGTGGAAAGCCCACAAGATGGTGACCTGAGGCCAGACTTTCAGAAAAAACATGAGTTGGCATCAGCTGAGTGCCTAACACTGTCCTGAGGGAGGGAAGGGCCGACCGTGTCCTCCAGTTCCGGGTTTCTAGGCTGTGTCTCGCTCATACTCATTTTTACCCATTGACCTTTTACTGTGCATCTGTGGTACATCAAGCTAGTGATGCGCTCAGTATTCTTCAATATTTACTGAGCCCCTCTGTTGAACTGAGCACCAGAGATCAAGAAAAAAAAAGAACGTAATTCTCAGTCTCAACAGGTCACATTTTAGTGAGAGGCACAAGCAAATAACAACTACATTGTAATGAAGAGTATAACAAATGAGGCAGCTTGGATTCGAATTTGTCCTCTGCCCGCACCAGCTGTGTGAGGTTGGACACGTTACTTAAACTCTAAGATTCTGTTTCCTCATCTGTAAGATGAGGACGCCAATGCCAAGTTTATAGGATTGCAGAGAATAAAAGGAGACGATATGTGTAAAACGCTTGGCATAGTGACTGGTAGGTAGAAAGCAATCTGTAGATTAGGGTTCGTCACAAATGTTGCAATAAAGGGGTATTAGGAAATATTGATTGTTCTGGGGAATTTTCGATACCAGGCTGCACCTTAGAATCTTCCAGAGACTTGGATTCCTTGTGTCTGTGGTGGGACCCACCGTGCCTCGAACCGTTTAAAGAACCCTGCTGGTGATCACAGCACGCAACCAGGAGCACAACCTCTGAGCTGGCCCAGTCTCCTCAGATTCTGATGTGCTAACGCATCACCTGTAAAGTGCAGATTCTGGCTCAGGCGGTCTGGGGTGGGGATGAAGGTTCTGCATTTCCAGTAGTGCCTGAGTGGTGCTGATGCTGCTGGCCCACAGGCCACACCTGGAGTAGCAACGGCCTAGAATGAAGCCACTTCAGGCCCCTCACGCTCTTGTGTCTTCGAACATCTGTGATGAAAGGGCTTCTCCCCTCTGAGATTTTCACTAGTGACTAACTCACTCTGTGTCTGACTCGGATGGATGGGTTAAGGTGGCCCAGATGCCCGTGAGACGCACGTGAGACACAGGTGATTGAAAAAACTAGGAATTTCACTTCACAAGCTTGTACTTTGAAAATGTCTACTTTTATTTCGTAAACTCTCTTTTATAACATTTAACTAAAAATTGAAAATTAATACGGACCAGAACGAAGAATAAAATAAAAAAATGACCTCAAATCTTCCTACCCAGGTAATCCTTTTGGCATCAAAAAAATAAATAAATAAATAAAAAGAAAGTAACGTATTTCTAGGACCACAACATGCTAAATGTATCTAGAGGGAAAGATAAAATGTGAAAACCTCTTTTCCACCTACCCATAGTCTCTTGGCAAAGGTAACCATAAGACATGGTCCATGATTTCTTCTAGGAAAAAAGGCAATGCCCACAGATACACATCCATTTACGTATTTTTTAAACTTACACAAAAGAAATTAGACTATTCATACTATTCTGCACTTGTAACTCTTTTCACTTAATGACACAAATTGGAGATCTTTCTATAGCCACATACACTTCATTCTTTTTAATGAGCTCTGATTCATTCTTTCAAAATCTGTGTGGTGTTTTACCGTGTAGCTGCACAAACTTTTACTCACCAGTCCTTCATTGACAGGCACGTGGGGTGTGTCCTGGTTTTTATTAATATCCAAAATGTTACAGTGGACATCCTTATTCTTGATACTGGTGCATTTTTAAAGTACGTCCAAGTGCTAAATTCCTGGTAAGGCTATTGCCAAGACAAAAGGCACGTATATTTTTAAGCATTTAGTAGGTATTGCCAGTCCCAGAAAAATTACACCAACTCTGACCGCGAGCTGTATTCTCTACACGTAACTCATGGATTCCACCAAAAACGGAGGAGTGTTAAACGAAAACACTTGAGTAGAAACAGCTTACCTGGTACCAGTTCCTTTGGACGTGACTGTTCTTGAGCTCCCCTCCATGGGCCGGTTTCGCTGCCTCGGGAACCTGTCTGCCACAGGTCTTTCTAAGTGTGTTCGAGCTTCTGATACTGGCAGACACTCTGCTAGGCAGCCGTTAGGGCAAACCCCACAACGGGACAGGATGCTCAGGTACTTAACATGCATGTTTTGAGCACCAGACGCCATTATGTATTATGTGGCTCTCAAGTTTTTTCAGCCACTAAACAAACCGCAGGACCCATGCTCAGTGTTTGGCACAGAATCTGGCCCCAGCTTCGTTCTCCAGCTTTGCTCTCTCCTTCATCACCGGTATTGAATTAAGTGTGAAAATGAAAGAGATGGGAGATCAACTTTCAGGATGCAGGAAACCGAAAAAAAAAAAAAAAAAAAGGGCCACTTAAATGCTCTGAAAATAGTCTTAAAAAAAAAGCAAATGAATACATATCTATTGAAGAACATCTACGGAATTTTGGTAAGAAAGGTAAAAAGTCTGGTATTTGAACCAAGACTTTTCAGTGACCTCATCTCAGTGAGGCAGAGATTCCACGTCAACTCCTGTAGCCAAGAACACTTGGCCCCTCCACACTAGATCAAGAAAAGAAGGCCCCTCTCCCCCAGACCGAGAACACAGGGCCCCTCTCCCCCAGACCAAGAACACAGG
>NC_060277.1:59895655-59978789 GCF_021613505.1 Equus quagga
ACAGGCCCCTCTCCCTCAGACCAGCAATACAGGGCCCCTCTCTCCCAGCTCCAAGGACAAGACCTTTCCTCCTGGGAGGAGCACGATGTCAGAATTTCTCAGCTCCCTGTTGCTGAGGGTAAGTTTGGGTGAGTGTGGTCCACGGGTGGGGGCTCCCTTCTGCCCAGCCCCTGCTCATGGAACAGAGGCTCTGCCTTGGGTGCAGTGTGCTGAGAATACTGGGGCCCTGCTCTCTCCTGCCCTTGCTCGTGAGGTGGTGGTTCCACATCAGGAGAGGCAAGCCAAGCAGACCTCAGGCTGCTGCCTGTCCCCCTCACCACCAGTGCTCAGCTTCTAGAGTGGGAGTATTACTCAGAGAGAAGTTTTCCATGGTCCTGCCTCCACCTCCAGAGTCCTGCCTCAGATATTTTTGCCTCAGTGGAGAAAGAGGACATAAAACAATTGCTTCCTAATCTCTTCCCAAGGAATGGACTTAATTTACAAAGAGAATGAAGAAATTTAAGCCTAAAGGTGCTCTCAAGAATAGTGGAGTTTCTGGAGAAAGGCAACTGGGAGGAGGCTCAAGATACAGGCTAAACTGTAGGCTGGCTAGTTTTCAAGAGAGAACAAGGGGATTCTAAAACTAGGAGGAACCCTCCTGGGGTCAGAACAGAAGTCAAACACTGATTTCAGAAACTATTCCTTCAAAGGAGTCAGAATTTGATGGGATTAATTTATAGAGCAATTTATGACCCAGGTCATTGTTGAAAACAGTAGAGAAATTAGCAGAAATTTAGTAGAATCTATCCACTGGATGTGGTCAGGGAAGGAGAGAAAGAGAGCCTCACCAAATGCTCTGCCATCCCCAGATGACCATGGGCGTATCCAAAGCAGTGCCTCCCTAGGAACAACATCAGAGAGTGAACACCGTGAGGAGGAAAGGGACTTCACTACATTAATCCAGTCACTCACTAAATAAATGAACAAGCAAATAACAATCACAAGCCCCAGAGTAGACAAATCCATGCTCAGAGTTGTTACAATATATTATCTAAAATGTCCAGTTTCCAACAAAACATTATGAAGCATGCAAAGAAACAGAGAAATAAGACCTATACATCAGGAAAAAAGCAGGCAACAAAAACTGTCTATGTGAGAGACCAGATGTCTGATTTATCAGAACAAAGACTTTCACGTAGCCATTGTAAACACGTGTATTGACCTAAAAAAGCCATGATTAAAGAAGTAAATGAAGATATGATGACAGTACTGCAACAAATAGAGAATATCAATAAAGAGACAGAAATTATGAAAAAGAGCCAAATGGAAATTATGTTGTTGAAAAGTACAATAATTGAAATACAAAAATTCACTATAGGTGCACAACAGTAGACTTAAGTTGGCAGGAGAAAGATAAGTGAACTTGAAAATAGATGAATAGAGGTTATGCAAGCTGAAGAAGAGAGAAAAAAGAATGAACAAAAATCAAGACAGCCTTGGGGCCGGCTTTGTGACATAGCAGTTAAGTTTGCATGTTCCTCTTTGGTGGCCTGGGATTAAACCAGTTTGGATCCTGGGTGTGGACCTAACACTGCTCTTCAAGCCATGCTATGGCAGGTGTCCCACATATAAAGTAGAGGAAGATGGGCACAGATGTTAGCTCAGGGCCAGTCTTCCTCAGCAAAAAGAGGAGGATTGGCAGTGGACATTAGCTCAGGGCTAATCTTCCTCAAAAGAAAAAAAAATCAAGGGAGCCTCAGAGAAATATGGGGCACTAGCGGGCACACCAACATACATGTAATGGGAATACCAGAAGGAGAGGAGAAAGAGCAACGAATAACAACAAAAAATATTCAAAGAAATAATGGCTGAAAACTTCTCAAATTTATTAAAAACAATAACCTACACATCCAGAAAGCTCAATGAATTCCAAGTAGGGTAAACACAGAGATCCACAAACAGAGACATCATGGTAAGATACTGAAAGTCAAAGACAAGGGCAAAATGTTGACAACAGGAAGAAAAATGACCCCTTACTAAAAGGGAACCCAATAAGATTAACAGCTGACTTCTTAGCTGAAACAATGGTGGACAGAAGGCAATGGGATAACATATTCTAAGTGCTCAAAAAAAAAAAAGCCTGTCAACCAAGAATCCTTTATCCAGCAAAGCTATCTTTAGAAAATGAAGGCAAAATAAAGATTTTCCCAGATAAACAAAAACTGAGAGAATTTTTGCTGGCAGACTTGCCTTATAAAAAATACTAAAGAAGTTCTTCAGGCTGAAAGCAAGTGGTCCCAGATGGCACAACAATAGACAGAAAGATCAATGGAATAGGATTGAAAGTCCAGAAATAAACCCACATGTCTATGGCCAACTCATTTTTGACAAGGGTGTTAAGACCATCTAATGGGGGGAAGAATAGTCTTTTCAACAAATGGTGCTGGAACAACTGAATATCCACATGCAAAAGAATGAAGTTGGACCCTTATCTAACAGCATATGCAAAAATTAACACAAAATGGATCAAAGACCTAAATGTAAGAGCAAAAACTATAAAAACTCTTAGAAGAAAGCTTAGGAGTAAATCTTCATCACCTTGAATTTGGCAAAGGACTATTAGATTTAACACCAAAAATACTTGCAACAAAAGAAGAAATCAATGAATTGGACTTTATCAAAATTAACAACTATTGTGTTTCAAAGGACACCATCAAGAAAGTGAAATGACAACCCACTAAATAGAAGAAAATATTTGCAAATCATGTATCTGATAAGGGACTTGTATCCAGAATATATATAAAGAACTCATACTCAACAATAAAAAGACAACCCAATTAAAATGTGGGTAAAGGGCTTGAATAGACATTTGTCCAGGGAATATATACAAATGGCCAAAGGCACCTGAAAAAATGCTCAACATCATTAGTTATCAGGGAAATGCAAATCAAAACCACAACAAGATACTAGTTCACACCCACCAGGTTAGCTAGAATAAAAGTCTGATACTAACGCTTGTTGACGAGGATGTAGGGAAATTGGAATCTCCATGTGCTGCTGGTGGGAAAGTAATGATGCAACTGCTTTGGAAAGCATTCTGTCAGTTCCTCAAAGGATTAAACTTAGAGGTACCATACGATCCAGCAATTCCTCTTCTAGGTTTATACCCAAGAGATATGAACAAATATGTCCACGCAGAAAGTTGTATATGGATATTTATAGCAGCATTATTCATAATGGTCAAAAGATGGAAACAACCTAAATGTCCATCAACTGACAAATGGATAAACAAAATGTAGTCTATTCACATGCTAGTACATTATTTGTCCATAAAAAGGAATGACATACTGCTACATGCTACAACACAGATGAACCTTGAAAACCTCATTTAAATGAAAGAAGCCAGTCACAAAGACTACATATTATATAATTCAATTTCCACGAAAGTCCAGAAAGTCCAGGGACATCTATAGAGACAGAAAGTAGATCGATGGTTGCTTAGAGTGGGGAAGGGCAGGTGGCCACGTAGAGCTGTGATAGCTAATGAGTACAATATTTCCTTCTGAGTTGATGAAAACGTTCTCAAGTGGACTGTGGGGATGGTGGCTCATCTTTTCCCAGATGTGAATATACTAAACACCAATAAATTGTATATTTTCCATGGCTCACTTGTACAGTAGGAGAATTATATCTTAGTATAGCTTTAGACAAGAAAAGAGACAGCTGTCTTCTCTAGCTGTTCCTAATTCTCTCATTAAGTCTGTTCTTTCTGTTTGAAAAGTAGTACGCCTCTTGTTTTTGAGGTTTTGGTGATGCTTTTTAAAGGGACAAGATTCTTATTCCTTCTGAGCAATATAAAGCAAAACAGGATATTGGAGACGAACAGTTAACATATTTCTTCACTAAGAGCATCTTGGGTTTTCCCAGGGGATTGTTTCGATGACATTTATTTTCCATCCTTGAGCTCTTCTGAGAAGTATTTCAATCTTAGGAATTTATAGAAATGGATATTTGATTAGAACCCACCCTCTTAGCAGCTGCTTTCTGCTCTGCGTTCAGTTACTCTTTACAAAATGGCGAATGCACGGAGGGGAGTAGCAGCTCAGGGGGTCAGGCTGGCTGCTCGGCATTTCTCTTCCCTCCAGGACCTCCTACCCTTCAGGTCTTAGGAACTCAACTCCAGTCTTGTCTCCACAGTGCTTTGAGATGCTGACAACTCTGCTTAGCCTTTCTGCCCTGAGCATCTGTTTTCAGGGCAGCTTTTCAATCTCTTGGTCTGCTGTTTATTAATCAGCAAATTTCTTACTGGGAAATTCCAAAGAGTGTTGGGCTCACCTGAGCGGGTTTCCTTGTCTCTAATCTGCTGGCTCCTGAAGTCCTGGTGGCCTTGATAGCTCTCAATGCTTTCCAACAGATTTTTTTTTGGATTGTTTTTGTATTGTTTTGTCCAGATTTTCTAGCCAGAAGAATTGATGTAGCTATTCTAGAAGAAGCCTCTTTCATTTTGAAAACAAAAAGTCAGTGTTTTTAAATAATTTATGTTAAATTTATAAACTTTAATTTGAGGAAAATTGATATCTTCCCATGCCGTTACATAGTATGAATAAACTGTAACTATTCAGCTCTTTGTTTATACTTTAGTAACATTTTTTGGTTTCTTTATATAGCTCCTATCCTACACTTTTATATTACTTTATTTCTAGGCATTTACACGCTATTTGTGAATTGATTTTACACGCTTTTGTGAATTGATTTTATTCCATCGCATTTTATTGTTGGTTATGGTGGGTGTGTTGGAAACCTATTGATTTTTCTAAACCAGTTTTATACTTGGTTCCCTTACTGAATTGTCTTATTGTTTTCAGTATTTCTCCAATTGATTATCTTGGCTTTTCACGTAGATAATGACTGCATAGGCAAAACCAGAAAAAAAGAGATAATGAGCCCCTTCTTCCTTTCCCGTAGTCATAGTTCTTAATTTGTTTATTGCCTTATTGATTATCTAGAACCTTCAGAACATACCAAGTAACAGCTGTGATATTCATTTTATTTTTTTCTGAATTAAATGGAAATGCTAGTGCTTATAAGTAAGTTATTTAAAATAATTTCTTTCAATAAGTGCATATTTCTTGATTCTCAATAGGAATTTTAACCAAGGATTTATATTAAATGTTACCAAATTTCTTCAGTCCTCATCTAGAAGACTGTTTATTTTTTCTAGCTTTAACTGATTGCGATGGTGAATCCTATCAACAGTTTTCTTAAGACTCAATCATCCATTTGTTAATGGACTAAAAGCCAGCTTTTATGGGGCACTATTTTTTTGACATATTGTTGGATTATTTTTGCTAGTATTTTATTAAGGCTTATTTGGTGTTTAATTTAGAAATTAGATTGATTTTTAAGTTTCTGTGTGCTTCTTTAGTAGATTTTAATCTTAGGGTTATCCTAGGGCTCTCACGTGAATGGCGACTGCTTTATGTGTGTGTTTAAGGGACTCACATAACATGAGTATTCTTGCTTTTGTGAAGACGTAGAACTCAGCAGCGAAAACTCTGGTTCTTGCACAGTTAGTCTGTCAACTACAGAATAGCACTCTGGTACCTTTCTCAAATTTCTGTTGCATGATTTGTTCCCTATTTAAGCATCAGAACTCAATTTATTTTGATAATTTATATATTTTTAGGAAATTGTGCATTTTCTTCAGATTTTAAAACTTATTTTCGTAAAGTTGTACAGGCTTTTCTAATAATGATTTTATTTTATTTTTTTCCTCCCCAAAGCCCCACTGCATGGTTGTATATCCTAATTGTCAGTCCTTCTAGTTCTTCTACGTGAGCTGCTGCAGTAAGACAGCAACTGACAGACGGGTGGTGCGTTTCTGTGACAGGGAAACCAACCCGGGCACCGAAGCGGTGAGTGCCGAACTTTAACCACTAGGCCATCAGGCCTGGCTCTCTAATAATTATTTCAAACCCTCTGCATCAGCTTTCTTGTTCCTAATTTTGCATATTTGTGTTTTCTTTTTCTTGATTACTCTTGGTAGTGGTTTATGTCTGTAATTTTCTTAAAAAAATTACATTTATCAATTTCGCTTTTCTTCTAATTCACTTGAACTATTATTTTTCTTGCTTTTCCTTTCCTACTTTCATTCAGTTTACTATTTTTTTTGCCCATTTGCTCTTTGATCTCTAATAACTTCTCGCTTTATTAATATTGATACTATGAGATTTGTTGCATAGAGAATTATTATGGTTATATCCATGTCTGAATTATACCCTTTAGAATCTAACATGGCACAATTTGTCCTAACCAATGTTCTTTGTAGTGGATTTTAATTTGTATGAATATAACATACCACCTCATTTTCCTTTATTTTTTCCACATCTTAAATATGCTTTTACTTTACTTTGAACATTAAGCATCTTTTTAATGCCCCCTTTTGGCAAGGACTATGTATCCTTTACTATGACCTCTCCTGCAGTGTTTTGGAATACTTATATCTTATTACTTTTACCAGTTATTGCATTTGGAGATTTTTAAAAATTCATGAACTATATTTAATTTTCAGACTTGTGTGACATAAAGGTGTTGTATATCCTTTTACTCTTTTCTTACTTCTCCTCTTTTTTCCCCCGTCTTCGTTCCAGTTGCTATTAAAAAAAATGCCATAAACTGAGTGGCATATAAACAACAGAAACTTATTCCTCACAGTTCTGGAGGCCAACAAGTTCAAGATCAAGGTGCCACCAGCTTGGGAGTCTGCTGAGAGCTTGCTTTCTGGTTCAGAGATGGTGCCTTCTAGCTGTGACCTCACATGGCAAAAGGGGCAAGGGAGCTCGGTGGGGTCTCTCTTATAGGGGCACTAATCCATTCCTGAGGGCTCCACCCTCATCACCTAATCACCTCCCAAAGGCCTCACTTCCTAATACCATCACCTTAGGGGTTAAGATTTCAACATAGGAATTTTTGAGGGAACACAAATATTCAGACCACCCTATGCACCTTTTCTCCTTTTTTATTAAGATGAACTGGGTTGTTATAATTTGTATTATTACTTTTTTGACCATGTGTATACTTTGGAAATAAGTTTTAATACTAACAATCTTTTTTTGTAATTTTGTAACTGTATCAGCAATTAATTTACTATCATTGTTCTCTCAGCTTTCAAAGCTCACCCAGAGTTTTTAGGCCATGCCTTCCCCCTTCTTGAATTCTTCAGTGAGCTTCATTTCTTCGTTTGTTGGAGGACATCTTCATCTAATTTTTCAAGAAAACATGGGTGCAGTGTTTTCCAAATCTGTGAATAACTGAAGATGACCTTCTGTTACCTGAATACGTAAATTGGCTGGATAGAAAATGCTTGGCTCACAGATTTTCTCCTCAAAATGCTAGATGACATATTGCCTCTTGGTATTCAGTATGGCATCTTAGGAGCCTATGAGCCGCCACACTTTTGTTCTTTTAAATATTAGCTGATTTTTCTTCCCATGCTGCCTATGGGGTTTAGTATATATCTTTGCACATAGTAGGCATTTAACAGATATTTGTTACATGAATAAGTGAATGGTAAATGTTTCTAACACATGTATCAATGAGTTTTTATTTTCAACACTGTATATAAAAATTTCTGGCCAATGAATAAGAAATCATAGATATCCAATAGAAAAATGGATGAATGTTCAATAGAGGCAATTTGCAAATATAAGAGGTTCAAAATATGAATCTAAAACTACAAAACAGTTTCTTTTTTTTCCTACTAAATTGGAAAAGACAAGTTAGTATAGGATTATAAATTGTCATAGCCTCTCAGGGGGACAATTTGTTAACATCTATTAAAATTATTGCATATGAAAATATATTTTGACCTACCAATTCTACATTATGAATTTGACTCTAAGAGAATAATCCAGGCCTTGTGCAAAGATATAGCTTCAAAGATATTCATTTCAGACTTGTTTATAATAGGAAAACTTGGAAACAATAATAAAAGACTATTTAATTAAATTATGATGTATCCATACACGGAATACCAACTATTAAAAATGTGTTATAGAAGAATATTTATTAAAATGGAAATATAATCGCAATGCATTGTGAAATGAAAAAAGCTGGTTATAAAACAGTATTTTAATATAATTTTACTCCTTTAAACGTATCACATTTTTATTGGTTATCTACAATACTGTTATAGGTTTATGAGCTCCAACTTTGAACAAAGCCGTATTCTCTGTGAGGGAGAGCATTTCTCTAAACTGGTTTGTATCTAAAATCAAAGTGTTAGCAGAGTCATGGATCTCCAGTTCAATGTGAAAATGAATAAACTCCTTAACTCACATTCAAATACATTATTTAAGTTATTCATGAACACATCGTACCGTCTTCCTTTTTAGACCTTGCTCCTGCTTACAGATTTCCCACAGAGTTCACAGAACGTCTCAGTGAATGTCTTGGGATTGAATCCTGATTCCTTACTTTGATGTTCAAGCTTGCTCAGCTGGTTAGACTAAATGAGTGTTGTTGGGGGGGGGGGGGGTTTGTGTGTGTGTGTGTGTGTGTGTGTGTGGGAGGGGCCGGGTGAGGATGGAAATGTGGTATGAATTCAGTCTCTATTAGTACAGAGAAAATGTCAGTTTGTTTTGTTGGCTGTTATATGGGAAGACTCCCTTTCTATACATTTGGCAGTTTCCACGGCATGTGCGCTTCTGTACAAGTGACTGGTGGGAATTGCAAGACAATTCACCATTGATCGACCTATTGATTTGACAGAATTGATAATACCTTTTAGATTCTATTATTCACAATCTGATCTGTGGATTCCAAAATTTAATTCTGTATGTTTAGAATTTCAAATGGATATTGTTTGGAATTTATATTGGTTCATTTTTTTTAAATTTCCAAATGGAGCTAAGAAGAAGGCAATATGAGATTTTAAAATGCCCAGGCTTTATCTCTGCATCGCAGATTTAGAACATAAAATCTTTGACATGCTGATTCATACTGGCTAGGCATGTAGGCTTAAGAGTTGGGGAGATATGGTGATCCCCTTGAAACACCTATACCATTAGTTAGGACCTAAATCTCTGAGAAATTTACGCTAAGTCCACATCTCAGATGGATTGTAGCCAAGAAACATTTCCTAATTGCTCATCAGGGTGTTGAGTAAAAAATCATTCCCTTCACTGCTTGTTCTCCTTTGGGTTCCATTGGGTATTTCCCAGGATAATTTTATTGCTCTGCCAAATGAAGAATAACAACAACAATAATAAAAGCATTCTCTAGGAGCATTTTCCTAAGATTTATAGCAGCTTTCTATATTTCTTCTATTCATACTAAAGCAGATGAATACTCTTTTACTTTGCTAAATCAGTGACTTAGCTCCGAAAGTATTGGGAAGGCTTTCCTTACCTATGTAGACGGGTAATGTTAGTCTAGAGAGTTTAAATTATGGGTACTTTCCTTGTTCCACTTCCAGATAGATAATTCAAGAAGGAGTCAATTACAATTTATGGGTTTCAAAATAGATTTCCCGCAGAGGGAGCCCCTGCTTGGGTAACAGAATGGAGGGACCATTTTCTTCCTTGTTTGTCTTACTTTAGTTAAAGCTTATAAACTAAAAGGTTTGAGTAGAATTCATTTTCATATTTTTTATACCTCTAGCTATATTTGTATGCTAACCACAAAATTGCTTTTTTGACACAAATGAACCAAATTATGGTTTCTATATCTAGACCCCAGGGGCAGGAATCTCCCAGAGTTCAGGACCCTGGTTTTGGTGCCTCATAATTGACCGTGAAGCATCTGAGAGTGTTTGGAAGCTCTTCCATCTGTCCTGGGGGCTTGTTGGTCCCACCGCACTTATGTTGCAGTTAAAAGAGACATGCTTATTAACAGGCTAAGAGGCTTTGAATGGGTGTCTGCCGTGCACCTTGGAATCATTTCCACCCAAGCCTTCTTAACCATCACACTGTTTCAGATGAAATCACGCATGAGCAAAGTGAAGAGCATCGATCCTTGGCAAAGTTTGGCACTAAAGCCTCACCCTGGGGCTCATTCAGTCCCCTCAGGAGTGGAGCATTCTGAGATTTGTCTGGGGAACGACATGAAAGCGGCTTCTGAGTGATTTCTTTGAGTTAGGGGAAGAAGAATGCCTAATCTTCATAAATTCAATCCCACGGCTGTCTCCATAATGTCAAACAATCGTATATTCTTGGTTCTTTCATTCTTGAATTGACCCATTTTAGGAATTGGTCTAAGTTGCCATTAAAAGCCATGTGGACTCAGAAGGCAGCCCCATATACGGTGGAGGTAAGAACCTGGGGTTCAGAATCTGGCATCCTACTTTCTAATCCCAGCTCTTTCACTTACTAAGTGTGTGACTTGGACATGTTGTCCAACCTCTCCAAGATAATAACAGCATTTACCTCGCAGAGTTGAGTATCAAGTGACATAAGGCTGGCACATAATAAGTGCCTAATATCTATTAGGTTTTATTGTTATTACTGTTTTTATTAGGCCCAGTTTGTCTTTGCCCTAAATTCTTTCATTCAAGTCCTCTAATTCTCTTCCTCATTCCTATCACCTCGCTGACGTGTGCAGGACGCATAATTAGGCATCATTGCTATACTTAATTCACTATAGAAAACTTTTCGTCCATTCCATATCCTGTACATCTTTCTATCATCAGGTATCAATGGAATTGAGGAGCATTCATACTATTCTCTTCCCCAAACTCTGGGGGGTGGGTTGGTGGGGTGGGAGGGGACACGGTTGGGAGAGGAATGATAGAGGGTGGACGCAAAATCTCATTTTAGGTCTTGAAGAGAATGTCTTAGAAAACAAAGCCCAAAAAGATGGACCCGTGACCAAGGCAACGAGGCAGCTCCAACGATGATTTTTCTCATTTCCAAGCACTGGGAACTTTTTTTTTTAATTAGGGAAAGAAGAGAGGGAGAGATCACCTATAAGTGTGCATACAACAATGTAATCTTATAAATACTTGTCTAATACAAGCTGAAGAAATCAGCACAAATCTCAGTATCGAGTTTCTGATTTTAATCCATGTCTTCTGGGCTGAATGAATTACCTTACATTGGTCTCTATTTAGTGTATTTCTCCAGAGTCGCTCTCACTTCTGACTCTACAAAAGAAAAGTTTGCTGATGTAAAATCTCAGTTTTGTTTTCTTTTTATTGACATTGCTCTTTTCTGCCATAATCTCTTACGCAATCTGCCCTTTGGGTGAGAGGAAGTTCCAGATGTCTGCAGTGGAGAGAATAAAACAGGGTTTGCAAGAGGAAGAGTTGCTGAGTTATGGGATATTTTTGCTGACACCCTCCTGGGTTGAGAGGTGGGAAGCCCACGCTGTGATGGTGAGGTGGCCCTCACGAAGAACAGGAGGCACACTTGAGAGCGCGCTGGGGGAGCTTGAGACTGCAAAAGACTTCCCAGGGAGCTTTAGAGACTTCCAACGGCGCGGGAGAGTGGGTCCAAAGGACTAGCACCAATTGAACCAATCCAATTGTTCCCAACGCGCCGCTTGCGATCTCTTTCTAAAAATGAAGTGTCGAGACATTGACAGAAGACAAGACTGCCTCCCTTTTTCCTGCTGTATTGTCCTAGGTGGGTTGCCAGTATTTGAAGGATTGAATTGACCTTTGTTTTTTGTGTAAATACTAACCACAGGGAAACTTTAGAGTATGTTTAAGGGATCTAGGGCCACACGCCTCCTTACAGTAACCACCAGCCACGTGTGGCTATTAAAAACACATGTCACATGTGGCTAGTGTGGTGAGGAACTAAATTTTTAACTTTATTTAGTTATTATTAATTTACATTGACTTTAAGTACTGTGTTTTTGTGTATTTATTATATGTCAAAATTATAATATTTTAGAAATATTGGGTAAAATAAAATATATTTTTGAAATTAATTTCATCTGTTTCATTGTGCATTCTTGAAAATATTTGAAAATATATTCGTTGAATGTATCTATAGCTCATTTCTTTTAATTGTGGAGAAGTATTCCGTTGTATGAGTAACACACTTTGTTTACCATTCTCTTGTTAATGGACATTAAGGTTGTTTCCATTTGGGGCTAGTACAAATCAAGTTGACATGAACATTTGTGTAAAAGTCTTCAAATGAACATATATTGCCTTTTCTTTTGAATAAATATCTAGGAATAAAATGACCGGATCCTATAGTCAGTGTAAGTTTAACTTTTTAAGAAACTGCCGTACTGTCTTGCAAAGTGGGTGTGTCATTTTGTGTCTCCACCAGCAGTGTATGAGCATTCCACTTCCTCCACACACTTGTCCTCATTCGGTCAGTCTTCAATTTTAGCCATTCTAATTAGCATCTGTTAGTATCTCATTATGGTTTTAATTTCCTCCCTGAATGACTTATGATGTTGAGCATCTTTTAATATGCTTATTTTCAACCAGTATATTTTTGGTGAACTATCTGTTCAAATGTTTTTTCACTTTTTGATTGAGTTGTTTCTTTTCTTATTATGGAATTTCAATATTTCTTTATACATTCTGGATATAAGCCCTTTGTTAGATGTAGGGTTTGTAAATATTTTCTCCCAGTCTCTGGCTTGCCTTTCCATTATCCTAATAATGTCTTTTAAAGAGCAGAATTCTTTAATTTTGGTGAAGCCCAGTTTATCAATTTTTTAATTTATGGGCTATGTTTTTGGTGTTTGCATCTAAGAAATGTTTGCTGAGGCCAAAGTCATAATCATTTACTCTCATATTTTTTCTAGAGTTCTATAGTCTTTGGTTTTCTGTCTAGGTCTATGATTCATTTTGAGCTAATTTTTGTATAAGTGTGAGGTGTGGATCAAAGTTCTTTTTCTTTCTTTCTCTCATTTTTTTTTTTGCATGTGGATATCCAGTTGTCCCAGGACCATTTGTTGAAAAGAATCTTTTCTTCACTAAATTTCCTTAGGGCCAAGAGTCAGTTGTCCGTATACGTGTGGGTGTCGTTCTGGACACTTTGTTCTTTGTCTTTGATTTATTTGTCCATATTGATGCTAAAACATATTGTCTTGATTACTGTAGCTTTATAACAGGTCTTGAAATCAGTTAGTCTTACCACCCAACTTTGTTCTTTTGTCCATGCTATGTCTTTTGTATTTCCACAAAACCTTTAGAATCAGCTTGCCCATTTCTATAGAAATCTTGCTGGGGTTTTGATCAAATACTTGCTGGGTATTTGATTTGAATACATAGATAAATTTGAGGATAATTGTTGTCTTAACAAAATTGGGTCTCTTGATTCATGAACAGGTGTATCTCTCCATTTATTTAATCTTTTTTTCTCTCAGTGGTGTTTTGTAGCTTTATGTATCTTTTATCAGTTATTCCTAAGTATTTCATATTTTCAATGGTATTGTAAGTGGTACTGGTTTTTAGTTTCAATTTCCAAGTATTTGTTACTAGTATATAAAAACATGGTTAAGTTTTGGTATGTTGAACTTGTATTTTTCTACCTTGCTGAACTCGTTAGTTTGTTCTAGTAGTTTCCATCAGGTTTTCTGTGAAGACAATCCTGTCATCTGTGAATTAATACTGTTTTACTTCTTCATTTCTAATTTTGGTAACTTTTATTTTTTTTCTGGTCTTATTGCACTGGCTAGAACCTCTAGTGCAATGTTGAATGGAAGCAGTAAGAGCACCTGTGCTTGGCTTGTTCTTGATCGTAGGAAGAAAGCATTCAGTCTTTCACTGTTAAGTATGATGCCAGCTGTGTATCTTTCATAGATGTCCTTTATTGGGCTGAAGAAACTTCCTTCTGTTCCCAATTTGCTGAGGGTTTTATTTGTTTTGTCTGTAAAGCCAGAATCAATGTTATTTTATCCAATGCTCTTTTGGCAATTATGAAGATGATCTTTTTTTTTCATTTTCACTTTGTTAATATGAAAGATTACATTGATTAATTTTCAAATATTAAACCAACCCTGAATTCTTGATATAAACCTGACTTGGTCTGATTTATACTGTTGGATGTAATTTGCAAAAATATTATTTGGAGTTTTAGATTAGATTCACGAGTAGTACTGGTGTATAGCTTTCATTTCTTACAATGTCTTTGTCTGGTTCTGGTATCAGAGTAATGCTGGCCTCAGGGGATGAGTTGGGAAGTATACATTACTTTGCAATTTTCTGGAAGAGTTTGTGTAGCATTAGTATTGTTTGCTCTTTAAATATGTGATAAATTTCACCACTGAAGACTTCTGGGCCTAGAGTTGTCTTTGTGAAAAAGTTACTAACAACAAATTCATTTTCTTAAAATATTTATAGGGCTATCAAGATTTTCTATTTCTTCTTGAATAAGTTTAGATAGTGAGTGTCTTTCCAGAAATTTGCCCATTTCATCTAAATTATATAATTTATCAAATTTATAAATTTGTTTATAAATTCTCTCATTTGTCTTTTATTATCTGCAGAATATAATGCAATCTCTTATCCTTCTCATTCCTGATATTGGTTATTTATGTTTTCTCCCTTCTTTTTCTGATCAGTGTAGCTAGAGCAGAGGTTGGCAAACTACAGCCTGTGGGCAAGTCATGTGTTTTGCAAATAACTTCTTACTGGAACACAACCTCACTTATTTATTTATGTATTATATATGGCTGCTTTCTCACTACAATGAGAAGTGAAGAGGTGAGACGTGAAGAAGTCAGAGGTAATTGGTACAGAAACTATATGGTCCATGAGCCTAAAATATTTACCATCTGGTTATTTAAGAAAAAGATTGCTTTTTTTTTTGGATTAATTGAGTATGTTTTAGGATTCCATTTGTCTCATTCAGAGTTCAACCAGAGAAGCAGACCCAGTAGGAGATACATATACATATGGATAGATTTAAATAGGTAGGTAGATGGATGGATGGATAGACTTATTACAAGGAATTTGCTTAGATGATTGTGGCGGCTGGCTAAGCAAGTCTGAAATACATGAGTTAGACAGTCAAGAAGAGACGATCATGAGCATCCTAGAACCCCACAGGCCAAAGCTGCTGTCCACAGGCAGTCAGGAAGGGAAAATCCAGCAAAGGGAGAGCAATTATAGATTCAACTGTTGTTTGGTGTCTGGCTCAGGGACTGCCCAAGTCTTCTTTTAAAGGGCTTCCACTGATTAATTCAGGTCCACCAGGATAATCTCTTTTACTTTAAAGCCAACTGATTAGGGACATTAATTACTTCTGCAAAATTCCTTCACTGCAGCACCTGATTAGTGTTTGATTGAATACTGGGAGAAAGCATGTGTATTCCACAAAATGACTATTATTCTTCCTGTGTCCTTGTAGTTTGGTATAGCCAAGTTGACACATGAAAAACCATCATGAAATTTCATTTCCTTTGTTGGCTTATAAGCTGTAGATCTTTGTTTTGTATTTTAGTGCTTTAGGGTTTATAATATACATCTTCAACATATAATATTTTAACTTCTATTGGCATAATACCCTTCATGTATGGTATAAGAACCTTACAATAGTATGCTTCAATTTCTCTCCTCCCAACTTTTGTGTTATTGTTGTATACATTTCATTTATACATATATTATTAGCCTTACTTTACATTGTTACTGTATTTGTCTAAATAATGGTCTTTCATAGTGTTTTTTCCCAGTTTTTTTTATTTTGGTAAAATACACATAATATTTACCATCTTAACTATTTTTAAGCATACAGTTCAGTATTAAACATGTTTGTAATGTGCAGTCATCACTACCATCCATCTCCATAACTCTTTTCATCTTGTAAAACTGAAACTCTATATGTAGTAAACTATAACTCTCATTTTCCCCTCCCCCCAACCCCTGGAAACCACCATTCTACTTTCTGTCTCTATAAATTTGACTACTCTAAGTAACTCATATAAGTGGAATCATACAGTGTTTGTCTTTTTTGTGACTGGCTTATTTCACTTACCATAATGTCCTCAAGGCTCCTCTGTATTGTAGCATGTGTCAGAATTTCCTTCCTTTTTAAGCCTGAATAATATTCCATTATATGTATATGCCACATTTTGCTTATCCATTCATCTACTGATGGACACTTGGGTTGCTTCCACATTTTAGCTATTGTGAATAACTCTGCTATGAACACGGTGCACAAATATCTCTTTGAGACTCTGCTTTCAATTCATTTTGGTATCTTTTAGTGTTTTTGAGTGTACATCCATGTATAGGGTTTTTTTTGGTGTTTTCTCTTGGTATTAAAATATGCATATATGACTTTTAATGATATCAACATTTTGGCACTTGAATGACGTGGAAACTTTACTTCCATTAAGATCCTTTTACCTTCTCCATTTTTAAATCTTGACCATCAGATGGTGTTATAATTTTTGTTTCAGCCATCAAAAGTGATTTAGAAAACTCATATGAGAAGAATAGTGTACTGTATATACATGTTTCTCTTTTTTGGTTGTTCTTTGCTTTCATCCTAGTGCTCCAAGATTCCTTCTTTTATCACTTCTTCTCTGCTGGCAGAATTCCCTTTAGCCATTCTTTAAGGGGAGGTCTGCTAGCAGCAAATTCCTTTAGTTTTCCTTTGTCTGAGAATGTCTTTATTTCCCCTTCATGGCTAACGGGTAGTTTTGCCAGATATGGAATTTACAGTTGGCAGTACTTTTCCTTCAGTACTTGAAAAACACTGTCACTTCCCTCTGACCTCTGTGGTTTCAGATAAGAAGTGAGCTGACGTTCAAATGGTGCTCTCCTACAGGTAATGCATCATTTCTTTCTGGCTGCTTTCAAGATTTTTTGGTCTTTATTTTCAGAAGTGTGATTATAATGTGTCTTGGCACGAATTTCTTTGGATTTATCCTATTTGTGGTTTCTTAGCTTCTTAAATCTGAGGGCTTATGTCTTTTGCCAAATTTGGGAGGTTTTCACACATTATTTCCTCAAATAGTTTTCCAAGATCCTCTCTCTCTCCTCTCCTTTTAGGACTCCAATGATACAAACTTTAAAAAAAAATTTGTTTTTTAATTGTTCCACAGGTCCCAGAGGCTCTGTTTATTATTATTATTTTTAGGTTTATTTTCTTTATGTTGTTCAGAATGTGTTAATTCTATTGTTCTGTCTTCATGTTAAATGATTCTATCCTCTATCATTCCACTCTACTATTGAGCCCATCAGCAAGCTTTTTTGTTTGTGATATTGTACATTTCAGCTCCATAATTTCCATTTGTGTCTTTTTTAACACTTTCATTTCTTTGATAAGATTTTCTCTTTTTTTCATTATAAGAGAATTTGTTGAAACATTTTTATGATGCTTACTTTAAAATCCCTGGTAAATAATTCCAACATCTGATTCCTCTCTATTAATGTTGACTGTCTTTTCTTGTGCAAGCTGTGGTTTTCCTGGTTCTTGGTATGAGAAGAAACTTCGTATTGTTATCCTGGGTATGTTGACTCTTAAGTTAGAAGACTTTCTAAATTCTTAAATTTTGTTAGGAAGTCACATTGCTCAGGTTTAGCACACAGGTCCCAGCCTATTTTTGTGGGCTGTGGTTCCAATAACAATCTAGCTTTCACAGGCTTTGTGGGGCTATTTTGGTCTGCTCTGTTTATCTGATGCTGCTGTGGATCTCAGAGTCCCTGCTGGTGCTGCCTGAAGGGACGGAAGGAGCTTCCCCAGACCAGGCCTCCTGGTGCCTCCAAGCAGGAGACTCTGACCTACTGAGGCAGAGGGTGCTTCCTGGGATGGGTGTTAATTTGGTGGAATCCCCTTTGCTGCTGCCCCTGGCCATGTCATGTCTCCTGATGGGGGAGGGGAGTCTCGGTCTGGCACGGAAGGAGAGCGCTCCTCGAGGGGGTCATTTGTTGTCCAGGTTTCCCTTTGCTGGTGTCGCCATTTGTACAGTGTCTCTAGATGAGAGAGGAGAGTCTCAGGCCCAGCAGGGAAGAATGGCACTTCCCTGATTGCTTACTATTGGGGGCAGGGGGCTTCTGATCAGTTCCTGGGCCAATTCTGCTGGGTTTCCTGGAGTTGCCATGGGGACTCCCTTTGACCTAAGGGGGAAATGAACCTACTTTGGACGTCTTCTTTTGCTAGTTTGGGGATTAAGAAGTGCTGGATGGCCTAATTCTGTTGTGTAAAGGGCTTTGGGGAGAATGGGTCTTATGACAGCCTGTCACTATGTTGTTCCTCCAGTCCCAGGGTTTCAAACCAGTCCGCCTTTCTCTTGCCACCTGTCAGAATTCTCCTTTGGTTGTCTCTTGTGTTATTTCCAGACTTTATAGTTGTACTTAGTAGTGGGAATGAAAAGGGAGAGACAAGTTTACTCTATCTTGTCCAGAACGGCAGTCATCAATGATCTTTTTTTTAGGAAGATTAGCCCTGAGCGAACAACTGCCAATCCTCCTCTTTTTGCTGAGGAAGACTGGCCCTGAGCTAACATCCATGCCCATCTTCCTCTACCTTATATGTGGGATGCCTACCACGGCATGGCTTTTGCCAAGTGGCACCATGTCCGCACCTGGGATCTGAACCGGTGAACCCCAGGCTGTCGAGAAGCGGAACATGTGAACTTAACTGCTGCGCCACGATGCCGGCCCCATCAATGATCTTTTAAAGAGATTTTCATAGTAAGAAAATGTCTTATATATCGTAGTCACTATTTCTGGAGCTCTTCATCTCTTTGTAGATCTGTTTTCCATCTGGCATCCTTTTTTCTGGCTAAGGACTTCCTTTAACATTTCCCATAGTACCAGTCAGCTGGAGATGAGTTCTTTCAGCTTCTCTATGCCTTCAAATGTTTTCATTTCACCTTGTTTTTGAAAGATGATTATCCTGTGTATAGAATTCTAAGTTAGCAGTTTCTTTCAGTACTTTAAAGATGTCGCTCCATTCTCTTGGCACTTGCATTGTGTCTGACCAGAATTCTGCTGGCAGTATTATCTTCATCCTCTGGAGGTGACATGTCTCCACCCATCCCCACAGCTGCTTTTTAACATTTTATCTTTATCACGGGTTTTGAACAGTTTGATTGTGTTATGCGTTGTCGTTTTGTTTGTGTTTCTTGTGCTGGGATTTGCGGAGATTCTTAGATTTGTGGCTTTATAGTTTTCATCCAAGTTGAGAAAGTTTCCGTGCTGCTTGCTTCGTTAGCAAGAGGTAACATCATCTATCGATGTCTGCCGTCTCTTAAACGCCCAGAATTGGAGAGTTCCTTAGAAAATTAGATAGTACACTTGTTGCTTTCTCCATGTATAAGTAATGTTTTATAAAGTAAAGTGTACATGTTTTTGTTTATGTTTTAGTAGATTAGTCAAAACGATTAACTCTTTTTCAGGCTTAAAGTGAAATTACCTCCTCTAAGCTTGGTGAAGGAGACAATTTTGTGTCCTGGAGTAAAGAGATTTTCAAATGAGGGGAAAAATGTTGTTACCTGCTCATGCTACACTGATTGCTGTGGAAAGTGGTAGAGGCCCCATGGAGGTCAATTTGACAATATTTATTAAAACGAAAAATGTTATACTCTTGATGCATTCATTCCAAGTTAGGTAAAATTACTTGATATATGCTAGATATAGCCACATATATCAGAACTGATGTGAAATTAAATATGGCAGCAGGATTTGTATCAGTAAAGAAACGAAAGTAACATACATGTACGTCAAAAGATACTAGTTAACAAGTTGTGGTCCATCCACACAATAGTGCACTATTCAGCTGTAACAAAGAATGGGAAACCTCTGTGTACTGACATGAAAAGGGAGCTAACATACTATTACATGAAATATAATATGTGAAACGTTATGTGTTTTATGAAACAACACAGTGGAAATCAGTTTAGTAGTCTGTCATTGGCACATCAATCTGTTGTCTGCAAATGCACAGGATGCTTCTGGAAAGATGCATTGGGAGGAGACCCAGATAACTGCGGGGTGAGGAAGGATGCCTGCTTTTCACTTTAGCCCTCTGACATTCTGAAAGTTGTACCATGCCCGAATTGCCTGTTCAAAGAAACAGGTAAACCCCAACTTACAGATAAACTATGTGACCCGGATGATTCACTTGAAAATCAACTGTATCTTCTCAAATTTTGCCCTCAGGGGAAAAATGGAGACTAGTTTTTCACTAGTTTTCTGTCTGTAGACTGAAGACAGAGAATGCCATTCCTTTGTCTTAGCTGAGAGAGAAGTGGGTTTGAAATCAGAAGCACGGAGGACAGAGAATTTGATTAGACCTTAGTAGACATGGTGAACATGGGAGCCGGGTGTCACCGGAAAGGTAGAGTCATCCTTTCTGAGCCTGTGCTTAGTCTTCTGTGAGATGGAATGAGAGAGTGCAGGTGTAAATGCCTAGCATAGAATCTGGGGCGTATATGGTTTTTCATTCATCCAGGAAAAAGTGTTCCCTTCCAAGCACAGAGGGATCTTAGTTTTCTTCTTAGACATGCCACTTCCCCATGCTGAGCCAGATCTTTTCTCATCTGTGTAACAGAACAAATAATTTTCTGTTCCAGAAATTCTCTATAAGGTATTCGCATGAGAAAGCAGTTGACATGGGAGAAGAGCTCTTCTCTCCGGGGAGTGCTGCAAAAGGAGGATGGGGGTGTGGAGCTTGGGGGTCTCTCCAGCCCTCGCAGACATGGCACAGCTGACCGTTCGGGGTGGAAGCACCTTCTGGGGGGCAGGAGTGACTCCTGGTTGGGAGGCAGCGTGGGGTGTTTGGGTGAAGGAGGAGAGGTGAGCCTGCAAATTCGGGGTGTCTGTGAAATTGTGGGGGAGAAAGCTGAGCGGACCAGGAAAGGAGAAACTGTAATAAAACAGTGGTGGAGTGTGAGCAAGTAGGAGGAGAAGAGAGGGCTTTCAGGCAGTCTTTTGTCAATCGTACATTTAGTCCCTCTTACAGTGATTCAAATAAGTATTTGAATGACTTTTTTGTGTGTGAGGAAGATAGTTTCTGAGCTAACACCTGTGCCAATCTTCCTCTACTTTATGTGGGATGCCGCCACAGGGTGGGTTGATGAGCAGTGCTAGATCCGTGCCCAGGATCCAAACCCGTGAACCCCAGGCCCTGAAGCAGAGCACGCAAACTTAACCGCTACTACACTGGCCTGCCCCTTGAATGACTTTTTGATTGCTTTTGGTTGCTAGACACTTCCTTGAGCCTGGATCACATAGAACAGCAGAATTTATTCAGGTTGCAGCTGTCCAATGTGGATGCTGGACCCTCAGGGTCCTTGGTGACACGTTAGAGGCTTTAGTGAATTTTTATAGGCTTATAATGGTGTTGTGGGTTTTATAGTCATTCTACTTCCTTCTTTTCCTCAGAGAAGAAAGAGCTGAACAGAATATAACGAGTCCTCCCTTTTACAGCCATTAGGACATGACATTCATCCTTTCTCTTATATAAGACTTAGTCTCTTGGGATTAAGTCTTTACCGTGCATACAAGACTCTACATGATCTGGCCCCTACATCCCTCTTAAACCACACTTCCTCCCACCATACCTTTTACTCTTTCTGTTCCATGCATAATGGCCATCTTACTCTTCCCCAAAGATACTCAACACTGTTCCACATCAGGGCTGCTCCACTTGCTGTTCCTTCTACATAATGTTCCCTGGCGTGCTCCGGCAGTCTTCTCAGTTTTATGCTAAGTGTGCCTTCCGAAGAGAGGTGTTCTGTGACCAAGCCTATTTGAAATAGTTACTTCATCTGCTTTATTCTTCTTCATAGACGTCACTTATTACTGACATTTTATTGAGCGCTCTGTTTTTATTTATGTATTAACTTCTCTCTACTCCACTTGAACAAAGCTCTACAAAGACATTACCTTGTCTTGCTTATGGTTGTATTCCCGGTGCACAAAATGATGCTAAATAAGTATCTGTTGAGTGAATGAATGATGAACAAATGAAGGGTCCCATTTCTTACCTAATCCCTTTGGCAGCATCCACTCCTCGGGTGTAGAAGTCAGTATAAGACAACTATTTGAGAAACAAAATAAGAGAAATTGAAACTGGTAAAGAGTTAGCCATTGATGATTAAGTAGGCTAGGAACTAAAGGTCTTTTCCTTTTTGCAATTACTGATTATGGCTTTTAACTGTTCCTCTTCCCATTGTTAACTGCTGTTTAGGCAACATGCTGTCTGGTTCCCACTGGGTTCCTATAGAGAACATCTCTGTGGAGCCTGGGTCACCATGGTAATGGGTGTGAGACCTGTTTTTCAGGAATTAGAACTCCTTGTCCACTCCAGGCCAGTTGAGACCACCAACCCATCAACTGGGCCCGCGCAGATGTCTGATAGGTAACCTGTTGATGTCAAGAGGCTAAAAACTCCACCCTCAGATCAGGCTAACGCCACCATTTTGTGAACATGGGTCGTAGGAAGAGGCGTGAAGTCTGACTACACCTGCACAGATCATCAATGACCTCACCTCTCCTCACCTCCAATCACCTCTCTCCATGTTTCAGGCCACCTTTCCCCCTATCCCATAAATGTCCCTGAGTCCCTATTTTCGGGAAAGGGGATTTGAGACTCATGCTCTTGCATCCTCACATGGCTGCCTTGTGAGTAAACTCTCTTTCTGCTGCAATCTCGTCATCTCAGTGTTTGGCTTTCCGGGCGGTGGGCAAAAACAAACCTGGTGCAGTAACAAAACGTAAGTGTCTAGGCTCTTAGAGAGACTGCAGACTAATGGGGGTAGGCGGTGGGGTGGGGGGTGGGGGGAGTCGGCAGACGTGTACCCAGAATCTCTGTGGCATGCTTACAATTGGACCTAAGTTCAAAATAATGTAGGTTCATCCAAAAGTGAGAGATAATAGTGTCACCTACCATTTATTTAGCACTTTTCTGTGTACACACTGGAGTGTTTCCACACGTTGTCTCTTTGATGAGGGCTGTGAAATTGATATGAAAATCTGAACTTACAAAACAGATCAATTAAAAGGTGACTATTTGTATTACAAAAGAATTCTTTGTGGTACAAAAGGATTAAGACAGTGTTCCTTTAAATAGCATCTCCCTTAGTGTATTAAAGTGTTTATTTATAGATCATTAACTACTTGACCAAGATGCTGCAGGGCAGAGCAGCTTAAAGACAACTAGTCAGGAGGCCCTACCAGTGGAAGACCAATTAAATTTGAAGACAACGTGTCTTTGAACGGACACACAAAGTCAATGAGGAACAGGGCTTCATTTGCCCAAATTTGTTTGATCTCAGTAGAGAACACATATATTGGGTGAACTGCACACCCACGTGTTCCCATTCATGCCAAAGCAAGGCAGATGCATTCTCCACTCTGTGTGGCTAAAGTCTGACATATCCAGGGTCATTGCTATGTTTGGCCTCCTTTTGGTTGTGCTTTAATTAAGAGGTAAAATTATTAAAGTAGCAGATGTTTCTAGCCCGAGGACCCGGGCCCAGTTATATCAAGCAGATGGTCCCAAGCAAGACAGCATCCTTTAATGAAGAAGCATTTGCAATTCATGAGCATCCAGGGTGTCCATTTCTCTCACTCCCCAATGTTCTGCTTGTCAGGGGTCCCATTGTGTGGCCAGGGAGCATGATGAATTAGGCAAACCCCTTCTGGTTTGGGACATCATCTTACGATGATGAAAATTAAAAGTATTATCTCCCAGAAGATCAAGAGATCCGGTTCTCCAGAGTGGTGACTTCTCCTGCCCTCCCTCCTATCTGCCTGGTGATCTGCCTGAGAGTCATCACCCACGTCACAGACCCTACCCAACATGTGACTTGGCCTCGGGGACCCAGAACTGTGAAAGAACTTACTTGCTCCTCCATTTGATTCCTGAAACTCTCACTTTGGCATTGACCCTGGTCAGATCTGGGGCTCACTCTCATCCTTTGCAGGGGGACTGGCAGAAGCTCAGGAAAGACCGTTCCTTGCTGGCAAAGTGTTCTCACTAGACACCAGAAAACTTGCATTCTGCTTTGGATGAAAAGTGTGACCCAAGGCGAATCACACACATACATACACACACACACATGTGCTCACAATCTTTGAGTTACAGCTTCTTCATTTTTATCTATTCCATAAGTCATTATTGAGGGTCTGCTCTGGGCAAGTCAGCTGAGAAAGCAGATAATCAAATTTGTGCTCCTTATCGCACAACAGAACAGTGAGGACCAAACGAGATAAACGAAAGGACATTATTTTAAAGTAATATTGTATGTTATTTTAGATTGAATAGTGATACAAGGCTAGGCTGTTATGCCATGGACATGCCCAACACACAAAAGCACATCTTGGTCATAGACATTTTCTGGAATCAGGCTAGAGAGCAACAAAATGATCGCTTTACCGTAATTTATTGGATATAGTGTTTAACGCCTTTTTGAAAGCCTGAATTTGTGAATGATAGCCAATATTTCATACGAAAGAAGTTTGAGGTACTGTCCATCCAAATTCTTACCCTTTTTTCTATGGGAATATCAGGTAAAGAGCACAAATGAAGCAGGATGCAGGGTTGGCCTTGAGTGACGCTTGTCTGGTAGGTGCATTGTCTTCTGTTTTTCTCTGCCCTTCTATCTCTTTCCCCACCTCCTGGAGCCCTCTGCCTCCTCCCTGTTCCGAATTCTCAGTATCCTGGTACTTCCAGTGATGGTGACTGAAGACTTCTTTTGGCAAGGCTCTGGCTAGAGGATGTATCACTCTTGTAGGAAAAGAAAAATAATTTTCCTTCTGTCCTTCAGAGGTCTTAGCTGAGACTCCTGAAATAAAAGGCAGATTAACAAAAGAAGAGCAAACAGGTTTATCAACATGTATTCCTCACGTATGCATGGGGGATACCCAGGGAGACGTGGGTAACTCGCTGAAGGGGCTTAGAATGCAGACTTAAATACCATCTTAATAAGGAAAAGGAGGGGGAGGGGGTTATAGGCCTCTTGTTTTTAGTGCCAACAAGTAGATTCCTAGCTATCCTGTGCACAGTAGAGTGGAACCCTGCCCAGACTTTCTGTGCCACCCTCTCACCTTCCTGCGCTGTATCAGACAGCTCTCCGCTGCTATTCACAGGGTTTTCATGGCCAGTTGTTTCAGAACTGGGTGTCTAGGTCCTTCTTATTCTGTCTTAGTCTGGAAGTGCCACTGAAACCTGTCCACCATGGGTGATCCTGCTGGTATTTGAAATCCTGGTGGCATAGCTTTCAGCATCACAGCAACAAGCAGCCGCCACAGTATGACAGTGATGGATGGGTGGTGTGGGTCCCTGACCTGGAAACAAACCTAGGCTGTCGTGGTGAGAGCGCCAAATCTTAACCACTAGGCCAGCAGGGCTGGCTGCAGGCCTTTTAGGGCAGGATAAATGACTTTTAGGAAACGTGACGGGGCATAGATGGGAGGCAGGCTAGTTTGTGACGGGGTGCAGTGTGTCCGGGTGCAGGGTTGGCTTCTCATCCCCTCTCTTGTGATGGGCCAGTCCTCCCTGGTGATGGCACTGCTGGGAGGCATTTAGGACAAGTGAGTTCTTTGTAGAGGCTCCATCTTTAGGCAGATGAGGGAAGTTCAGAGAAAACTTCTCGCTGTATTTTCTGTTTTTCAAGTGCCTCCAGCTTGAAATAATCACCATGCCAAAGTGACACATTTTGGAGTGGCAAATCTGCTGCCCTCACTCTCCATTCTGTCCTAAGGCTCCGGCGTCTAGCCTCAGTTGATGGTCAGCTGAGAAACTCATCCGACAAACTAACTCTGAGGAGTAAATAACTGGTGTGGTCTGGCTTAAGTAGAAGGAGATTTATTACTTTGCTTCCTTAATTCTCACATGCCTCTAATGTAGGACGTGTCACTGACTTAATGAAACTTCTCAAGAGAAAGAAAAGGACTCTGTTTGTTGAATGCATAATCAACTGTAGACATCTCCCAATTTTAAAAGTTTTAAAATGCAAAAAAGATCAAAAAGTGTGTCTTAAAGAAGAAAATGCTATAGAAAGCAGAGATTTTCATGAAGCCTAAAGGGGACCATGCAGTGTCCCACCCCCCGCTGTGTTACTGTGACTTCACTGCATCCTCCTTCCAGTGAGGTCAATCCAGCGCTGGAGGACGGAGAGAAGGAGGGCAAGTGATGGTGGCAAAGAAGCTTTAGAATTCAGTTTGGAAACTCTGGGGGTCTTTATCTGAAAAACAGTGAAAATAAGATCAACCTTGAGAGTTGCTTGGCGGGGAAACCCCCCCACATCTGCTGTCAGTGTGATAGTAGCGTGAGAGTAAAGGAGACACAGAAGGAAAGAGTGGACTGTTTTCAACACAGGCACATACGTGACAGAGCTTTAACAGCATCAGCAGGATTCCGTCTCTCCTCATCTCCTGGAAATTCAGGCCTCTGCTTGGAAACTTTCTCAGGGAGCTTCCCTCCACACGGCTGGAAGATGGCCTCCAGCAGCTACCAGCCCACACGGTCCTTACTGATTGGCCAGGCCTGGGCCACATGTTCACTTCCGCAGGAGTGGGAACGGGGTTAGCCGCTAAACCACATGAATAAAGAATGAAGGAGTGGTTTCCTAAGGAAGGGGTGCTGGTCAGAGAAAATCATATGTGCACTGGAGATTATAATTGAGTAAAGATGGGGCCTTGGTCACACATGTTTAATTCTTCATATGCATTCTTAAGTCTCATTTTTTTGGATTACCAAATTTACTTAAAAGTAAAGAAAAATTTGTATCCACGTAGCATGCAACCACATACTAAGAACCTCAAAGCACATTGGCTCAATATCCAATTGTTTAAGAGAATGTCAAACTAATACATATTTTACACGTGAAGAAGAATACGTCATTTAAGAAATAAGTGCAAACCTCCTTTAATACCTTCTAACGTAGATGAGAGAGGGCTGGTAAAGCGGGTGGACACTGGGCTCTGTGGCCACAGAAAAGCATCCGTGTTGGAGATCACACAATGGGAACCGCTCTGTGGTGCTCACTCCTGATGCGCACTTGGTGCAGACAGTCCTGGCCAGCAAAAAGCAGGAGTGGTACCACAGATGGGTCCTGACGAAGACATGTGTTAGCAAGAGTTCAGGATTGTTGGCCAGATGACTTCCAGCTACCACAACAAACACAAACAAGGAATTCTATGACTAAGAGAGAAAACTCTCTCATTTCTTCACGCTGCTGAGTCTCTGATCTGACAGAGTGACATTAGAGTAAATTTAAATAGCTGCTTTCTCCCAGTAGGGCAAAATATTAAAAAGGCAATTCCTGAAAAGATCCATCTTTACTCCAAATACTAGATCAACACCCTTTGAAAGGATGGCAAAAAACACATAAATCACAGTCATTTGAAAAGATACAGCTGTTCAAGAAAAGAAGCAACATGGTATAAAGCAATGTTCTCTTTTGAAACAAAGTTATCTTATGAAATGAAAAGAACTGTAAGAAAAAAATCTTCCATTGGTGTTTTCATAAGATTGATGATGACATTGTATTTATAAAATGTGAGTTATGGAAGCAACGTGAGATTGCATGGGGATGAAACCACTGTTCAAATTTTAAAAATGAAGGCAGTAAATGCTTTGATTTGTGCTGAAAATCATCAGAATTAGAGGACATGAAAACTGTAAGATAATAGATAAATGCTACAGGAGACTGGTCTAGGAGGGTTTACATATGTTTTTCCCAAGTTAAGCAATCATTCATTTTAGAAAGCTTAGTGTAATACAAATTTTACATGTAGGCTCTTTGGGCAGACATGTGGACTTGGCTCACACAGGAAAATTGGGAGCTCAGTTTCAGGCCTGGAAGACAGGGAAGATTGAAGGCTCCCAAGGGTAACCCTGAGGAAACAGTGAAGCACTCTTGGGCCAACAGTCCTTGGACTCTAAGTCCTCAGTATTAGACAGCCCTGATGGCCTGACTGAATTCTAGGATGCGAGCAGCTTGAGTTTCAGATCTCTCATTGACCAAGTCAGAACCTGCATGTCACATTTCCTCAGAACACGAGATCAGTGGGTACTAAATATTTCCCCATGGCTGACCCATATCCAAATTCTCACCAAGGCAATAAAACTCCTTTAGCTTCACTCTGGTGTCCAGGGCTCTGAGCTACACTGGACCACAGGTCTGAAGAGAAATTGAGTTTTTCTTCCTGAGAATTCTCAGTTAACTCAGAATATTCTAAATAAAGTGAAATGATGTTAGGAATTTTGTGTCATTAAAAAGAATCCACGTGAAGCTGGACTTTCACATTTTAGCTGGATGAAAATAAAAATGGAGTATCAAAACACACAAATATAGAGCTCAATTGATAAAATATAGATCTCAAACTGAGAGCTTAGTATCAAGAAAACAATATGATGCAGTACCATCAAATAACATTTTGAGTTGTAGTTTTACTGCATTAGTGTTTTTGAAATATATCCTCCTCTCTACTCCTCTCTTTTTGATATGTCAATGTAAGATTGCCAACTGTATCTTTTTCAGGAAGGATTGTCATATATTCTGAAATTATATGTTTTTTACTTGTAAATTTCTCTTTTTAAATGAAATGATAATGATGGTAGAAGGACAACTTAATAAAGGTCTATTTGGCAAAATAAGGCAACTATAGTGACACACTGCCAATGGACTCAGTAGACCTCTCTCTTCTCTTCTGTTCATCCTCTGAGGGATTACCTGGGAGCCTTTGAAGGTTCATGGGCCAACATGCTCTCTTCCAGGTTCTGGGTAACAAACAATCTAGACTAAAAGAGAACATTTCCTTTTGGAAACTACTGCTCAATTTCCTTTCTTATTTTAGACTCCCATATATGTCTCTGTATCCGTATTTACATACTCACATAATTATTTCAAATATATTTTTTAATTATAGAATTTCCATTTGGGTCTTTTATTATTGATGTTATTTTTCTAGTGAAATTACTCTCTCTTCATTCATTGTGAGTATATTTTCATTTGCTTCTTAAAGCATAGTTATAGTGATCTTTAAAATCCTAACTCAAACATCAGGCTCATCTTGGAGTAATCTCTATTGATTGTTTTGTCTCTTGAGAACAGGTCACATTTCTTTTTTTTTTTTTTATGTTAAATTATTTTGAAATGTATCCTGGACATTTTAAATGTTATGTTTTAGAAACATTGAATTTTTTTTTTTAATTCCTCTGAAGAGAATTGATTTCTGTTTGTCTTAGCAGGAAATTAATTTGTTAGGACTAAAACTGCAATTATGTCTCTTAGGCAGCAACTCAAATTTTAGTTCAGTTATTTTATACTTAGCTAAGCTGCTGGGAGTCTGTCCCATTCATGTGTGGCTTGGGAATTAGCCTGAAATGTGATCCAACTATATTCACAAAATTTGGGGCTCACTCCTCTGGCTCTGTTCTTTCCCAGGTTCCCTCCTCACTTTCCAGTGCTTGTGGTTTCCTCAAACCCTTTCTTCCAGTGTTTTGGACCAAAAAGCCAGCAGGTTTTCCATTAAAGTCTTAGCCATCCCCACATGGTGAAGAGTGAGGCCCACCTTCAGGCTAGAAGTTGTGAAAATGGGGAACATCCAGTGCTGTTTCCATCTGTCAAGTCCCGTCCTGAATACGCCTGCTTTTGGTCTCTCTCCAGCATCTTTAAGCAGCTGGAATTTTGGCTTTTATTTTTAAATTTTTGTTTCATTTTGTCCAGAGTTTATAATTGCAATCTATGGGAGGGTTGGTGCAACAGGAACTTCCTCAGCCATATGAGAAATGGAAACCACTTCTGCAATCATGTGCTGAATCGGTATTCTTAGTTTCAAACAAACAAGCCCATTTTAACAAATTCAAGCAGGAAATATACTGAACAATATCAATGCATTAGACTGCTAGGGCTGCCATTGTAAAATACCACAGACTGGTTGGATTAAACAATAGAAGTTTATTTTCTCACAGATCTGGAGGCAGGAAGTGCAAGATCAAGGTGTCGGCAGGGTTGATTTCTTCTGAGGCTTCTCTCCTTGGCATCAGATGGCTGCCTTCTCCCTGTTTCCTCACGTGGTCTTTCTGCTATGCAGAACATCCTTGCTGTCTCTCTTCTTAATCTCGCCTTTTGTAAGGGTACTAGCCATATTAGATTAGGCCTAACCTAATAGTCTTATTTAACTTAATCACCTCTCTAAAGGCCCTGTCTCCAAACGTGGTCACATTCTGAGGTACTTGGGGTGGGCTTCAAAATGTGAATTTTGGGAGGTACACAATTCAGCCCACAACAATCAGCTATCTCATCCTTTCTCCAAGAGGGTCAGAGGAGAAGGGTACAGAGTAAGTAACAACCACCAGTTTAAACTCCATGAGAGCAGTGTCTGTGGAGACGCTGTTACTGCCCCTGCTGAGCACAGAGACCTCAACTTGTTTCTTAAAGCTGGGCGTTGGCGAAAACCCCCAGAACCAATGTAGCCTCCACACCCACTATCTGTGCCAGAAATGGCTTCAATTCACGCCTGTCCCTTTGCATCGTGGAATCCCCAAGTCTCTTATAAATAAATATTATTGGTAAAGCTTAGGTCACGTGTCTGTGTCCTTGCTACCAGGGAGTCTGGGAAAATGAATTTCTGACTTATGCCCAGGGGAGCACAGACTAAAATGATGCAGATGCTCCCAGACACGAGAAAGCAGTATACACTTTCTGGGTGGCCAAGTAGAACAAAAAATATTGTGCCTCATGGAACAATTGCATAAGAACAAAGTGAATTTGACAAAAATCTATAATCCAGAAAGCACAATAATAACAACAATGATGACCAACATTTCTTAAGCACTTCAAAAAGGGTTAGGCATTATGCTAAGCTTTTTACACGTTATCTCATTTAATTCTCCCAGTGACCCATTAGGTAAGTATTATCATTGTCCCTATTTTTAGATGAACAGACTGAGGTTTAGATAAATTAATAAACTGGTCTGGGGCCATGTGGTTAGTAAGTGACAAATCTAGGATTCCAATCCATATTTTTCTGATTCCAGAAGTCATGCGTATACCGCTGTGCTGCACTGCTTCTCTATGGATATAAAAAGAAAATCCACAGGCAAAGAACACAGCAAATAAATGACAAGCAACGATCAAAGAAATGGTAGAAAGAAATTTGCTTGAATGAAGGAAGAAAGACTAGAGTGTTTAGATGGGGAAGTGTTCATCGAATAGCAGACAGAATTATTAAAAAGAAAACAATAGCTAAACATATTTTGTTGAAAATTTTGAACTTTAAAGTCGAGAAAAATAGTCTATATTAATCAAAGAAAAAATATTCTCATTACTTATGAATCAAAAAAAATGTGTTTGTCATCAGCCTTCTCAGAAACATTAAATGTCAGAGGGCCACAGAAGATTATCTAGAACATTTTAAGGGAAAAATGCTTGTAAACCAAAAATTCCAACCGAGGTAAGGTTGCATACTCACCAAGAATACCATTCCTATGCATTTTCTAAAAATATTGTCAAACAACTATTTTTATAATTCGGTGGGAGATTGAGTAAAAATAAGGAGTTTTGGAATAGGGAAGAAGAAAGGAGATTAGTAAAATACAAGCAATTCTCATTGATATTGTCATAAAACTCAAAAGTGTCAAAAATAATTCTTTAATGAGAAGTTACATAATTCAAAAATCATGTTTAATAGAAAAATGATTATCTAAAACATTGGTTTATAATCAACACACACTGAGATGTGTGGATCTGGAGGGAAGAGCAGGAGTAAAAGCAAATTGCCTTTCTCATCTTCCTCAAGAATGAGTTGTTTTCAATATTAACAAATAGGGAAAAGTAAGTTCTTTTGAAAATTTGAATAATATTAAATAATATGTAGAAAATTATTTTTATTCAGAAGTTACTGCCATCAGAATAATAAAAGTTTGTATAGCAGCCAAAAACTTTGTAAGGAAAGAAAAAGCAAAACATCATGTAGTAAGAGTGACGAAAAGAGAAATTTCAGAGGAAACAGTGACACGTGAAGGTTAAAATAAGAGCTGAGGCAACATCAATGGAATACAGCTGAGGCGGAATATTAACATCGGACAAAACTGAAGTCAGGTCAAAGAGCAACAATGGAACAAGAAGCGCTTTTTTAATTGATAAAAGGATCACCACACAATAAAGATACAACATCATAAAACTTTATGCGACAAATAACATCACAATAAAATATATAAAGCAGGAGTGGTTAAAAGCACAATGAGAAATTCACAATCATAGGGTAAGAGTTTAAAATACTACAGACAGATTAGATAGCCAAAAATTACAGAGAAATTTGAAGGAGATGTAGAATTTTCTCTCCTTCAACAGAGACTATTCATCAAATAACCATGGGACAGTTATGAAAATTTATCATACTTTTTATTTTTATTTCTATTTTTTTCCTGAGGAAGATTGGCTCTGACATAACATCAGTCGCCAATTCTCCTCTTTTCACTTGAGGAAGATTCACCCTGAGCTAACATCTGTTGCAAATCATCCTCTATTTTGTATGTGGGCTGCTGCCACAGCATGGCCATGACCAGCAGTGTAGGTCTGTGCCCAGGAACCAAACCCAGGTCGTCAAAGCAGAGCATGCTGAACTTAACCACTAGGCCACTGGGGCTGGCCTCAAAATGTCTTACACTTTTTAAATGAACTAGATGAACATCCCCAAAATACATGAACAGCATATTTGAGCTACAGTGCAAAATAATAAAATGAAGACCTTTGCTGAGACATAGAACATTACTAAATTTCTTGAAGCTCCCTGTTTTCTCCTCTGATTTCCCTCATTTTCCCAAAGTGTCCTCTAAATAGCCATTTTCCTGAATTCTGCTTATTATCTCTTGCTTATCTTAGCAGTTTTACCAAATAGATTTAATCCCGCTGTGACTGTGACCATAGGGTCAGACAGCAAGAAGGCTTCCGGGATTTGCTCAGCACCATGTTGTCGAGGTTGATGGAGGCGGATTTGAATAGCTGTGCCTTGTTCACCAGCCTTCTGAATAATGTTCTGTTGTGTGAACGTGCCACAGCTTATTAGCCATTTTGCTGTCAGTAGTCAGATTTGTTTCCAGTTATTTTTTTTTCTAATTATTATCAGTGCTTCTCTGAATATTCTCTCTCAGGCCAGCTGGTGCACATACATCCAAGTTTCTCTGTAGAGATGTTTTTCAAGCTCTAGAGCCCAACTCAGTGGTAGGGCATTACATCAATTTAGTGGGTTGCAATGAGTATTTTTTTTTTTACAGATTGGCACCTAAGCTTAGAACTGTTGCCAATCTTTTTTTTTTTTTTTCTGGTTTATCTTCCCCAAATCCCCCCTGGTACACAGCGGTATATCTCAGTTGCAGGTCCTTCTAGTTGTGGCATGTGGGATGGCCTGAAGAGTGGTGCCATGTCTGCACCCAGGATCCGAACCGGCGAAACCCTGGGCTGCCGTAGTGGAGCGCGCAAACTTAACCACTTGGCCACTGGGCTGGCCCCCAACAATGAGTGTTTTTTAAATAAATAAATAAACAAATAAATTTTTTTTTAGAAAATTAATCACATACACACATACACAACTTAACTAAGTAATAGTTAAACTATTATAAACTTAACTTAAACAATAAGGGAAAAAAATAAGGAGTAAACTTAACTAAAACAATAAGGGAAAACAATTACACGTTAGAAGTGAGACAGGGAAGGTGACCATAGATTTTGAGTGGATTAAAACAGCAAAAGAGGGTCCGGCCCCATGGCCAAGTGGTTGGGTTCGCATGCTCTGCTTCGGCAGCCCAGTGTTTCGCTGGTTCGAATCCTGGGCGCAGACACGGCACCACTCATTAGGCCACGCTGAGGCGGCATCCCACATGCCACAACTGGAAGGACTCACAACTAAGAATACACAACTATGTACCGGGGGCTTTGGGGAGAAAAAGGAAAAAATAAAATCTTAAAAAAAAAAAAAATGGCAAAAGAAGAATTGTCCATGCTAATATATTTAAAATTTTAGAGGCAATGGATGATTTTCTAGGAAATATCAGTTACTAAACTGACGCAAGCAGCAGAAACCTGAAAACAGCAATAACCATGAGAAAAATTTTAAACATTTGTCAAAGATCTATCCCGCCCCTAAATTACCAGGCCAAGAGGGCACTAAAGATTAGTTCTTTGACCTTCAAAGACTAGAAAATTCTTGCAATATTTAATGTGTTCCAGAGCAGAGATAAAAATAGAAAGTTTGCCAGTTCATTTTACCAAGTTAGCCTAACCACATGTGTCAGTCAGCTTCCCAGCAGGAAACAGATGTCACACTCACATTAGGTAATTTGAAGAGAGTTCAGTCAAGGTGTGGGAAGGTATCGAAATGCCAGATGGGTAGTGCTGTCCCACCACCAACCCTTGGCTTGAAGCGACGGAGAAAGGATGAACCAGCAAAAGTAGAAGGAGAGCCTGACAGGAGCTGTGATCTTTGCTCCTGGGACCCACACATCTTCCCCTGACCTTGCAGGGAAGGCATTGGGAGAATAGATGCCCCCACCTCATTCTCCTTCCATCTCCAAATTCCTTCCTGGGTTCCTTATTGGCCAAACCCAACTGAAGCCATACATCAACGGAATCCATTGATGTGGCCCATGTGAGTCAGCCTCCTGGGGCAAAGAGCAGGTGGGGGAAGGTGGAGATGGCTCTGGAGGGGCAAATGAAAGTCATCACACACCATGATACCATAAAGCCTTGAGTACAACCAAAAAAGGATTGCACAAGTGGAGAACAATCTCACTATGAATGTAGATGCAAAAATATTGAAATGAAGTACTAGCAAGTTGAATTCAGAACTTTATCATGATACTATTAGCAAATAAGGCTTTGGTATTGAATTGGGTGTTTTTCCAACTCTCCCCCCACCACCACTATCTCTCTCTCTCGATAGAGATAGATATACATACATATTTAGGACTCTTGCTTTTGATTCTTGTTGTTTTAAGGAAAATTGCCACTCTTTCTTCCCTTCCTCAGTCTCTTTTTCCCACGGGAGGAGGAATGACTGCTTTAACTGATGACTGTTGAAGAAGACACCAGGCCTGCTGGCTCTCTTTTGGAACCAGCCTCTTCACAGAAGGTAGGCTTCTTTGCTTCTCCACGGAGGAACTGTATAGGGCAGGCCTCTGGGCTTCAAGCTATGACCTGGGGGGCAAGTCATTGAATTCAGGGGCAAAGAATTGGCAGGCCCATTTGGCTGTGTATCTAAGCCTTGTCATCCAATCCCGTTTTTATCAGTCAAGCTAATATTTGTCTCCATATGATTGTGATGTCTTTCATTCATCCTGCTCTTGGGAGGAGAGGAATGAATAGTGTTGATTTATTGGCCTTTAAGAATGCCAACACTGAGGACATGGGAAAAGGGGGCCCTTACACACAGTTCAGGGGAATGTGAGTCGGTACAGCTGCTATGGAAAACTGTATAGTAGTGACTCAAAATGTTAAAAATCAAACTAGCATATGACCTAGCAGTTCCACTTTGGAGAATGTATCTGAAGGAAATAGAATCGCTGTCTCAAAGGGATTTCAGCACCCCATGTTGACTGCAGCATTATTCATGGCAGCCAAGACGTGGAAACAACCCAAGTGTCTGTCAACGGATGAATGGATATAGAAGATGTGATACACACACACACACACACACACACACACACACACACACACTGGAATATTATTCAGCCACGAGAAAGAAGGAAATCCTTCCATTTGTGACATCGTAGATGGACCTTGAGGGCATTATGCTAAGTGAGATAAATCAGAGAATGACAAATACTGTATGATATCTCTTATATGTGGAAGCTAAAAATAACTGAGCTCGAAGAAACAGGGCAGAACCGTGGCTACCCTGGGCTTGGGGCAGGGGAATTGAGGAGATGTTGTTTAAGGGTATAAAGTTGCAACTAACACATAAATAAGTTCTGGAGATATAATGTACAACATAGTGATTATAGTCAATAATACTGTATTGTAAACTTCAAAGATGCTAAGAGATTAGATCTTACTGTCCTCAACACAAGAAACAAATGATAATGATGTGACATGATAAAGGTGTTAGCTAAGGCTACTGTTGTAATTATGTTGCAATACAGAAATGTATCAAACCAACACGTTGTAGACCTCAAACGACCACAATGTTACATGCCAATTGTATCTCAATAAAAAAGCTCCCCACAAAGAAACATGCCAACAGCACTTACCTCTCATCCCTCTTTCTCCACACACCACCCCAATGTCACCACCAGACAGTCGCACAGTCAGTAGGGCTCTATAAATACTGCCCTGTGGGTAGAGAAGAATCAGAGAGAACAAAGAACCCAGTGATTGGCTTTTGAGCTCTGAAGCAGATCTTGGTAAATCTATAGCCAAAATACAGAATTAAAAGCCATGGCTCTTCTGCAAGAGAGAAAAAAGCTGTGATTTTTCAGAAACTTGGCTTTGAGTGGAGGAATCAGACATGAAGTTTATACCATTGACCAGAGCAGGGGAAGAACTGGAAATGAAGTAAGATGTTTCTCCTGCCCAGAACAAGGACACATCTCAACCAGAGGTGACGAAGGGAGAATGAGAGGCTGCTTGAGGGTAGAGGTGATGTTTGGGAATGGAAACTCTTATAGACTCTTCAGAGGAGCCGAAGGAGAGTCTCAGAGCAGAAGGGGCCACTTTCTTTCTTTCTTTTTTTTTTTTTTTTTTGTGAGGAAGATTGTTAGCTTTTGTATGTGGGATGCTGCCATAGCATGGCTTGATGAGCAGTGTGTAGGTTTGTGCCCAGGATCCAAACCTGTGAACCCCAGGTCACTGAAATGGAGTGTGTGAACTTAACCACTACACCCACTTCCTGAGGTGTGGCCTAGGAAATGGCAAGCCTCACAAGGAAGGTCTTTGGGGGTTAAAAACAAGAGAAGCCCGAAATGGAGGTGCTCACGCTAAGCCCCACATCACCAAACCGAGAGTCGATTACGGTTTTGGCTCCTTTAGAAACAGAGTCCTACATCAGTCAGTGAGAAATCACCTGGTCGGCACAAGTCAGGTCACCTGCCTGCGGGACCCTGCCGTCCCCCAAAGGAAGTGACCTTGCCAAAACCACCTGCTTTTTTCCTCGTATAACTTCTTTGTTCCTGCTCCCTTCTGCCTGTAAGTCTTTCATTTTGGGCAGCTCCTTTGGTTGGATGCTCCCCTATTCATGAATCATTGAATGAAGCCAAGAAGATGTTTAAAATTTACTCAGTTGACTTTTGTTTTTTAACAGGACTAAGTCCAAAAAGAAGAAAACATGTGAGTGTTAACTTCCCCTGGCCAAGGTTGACGAGGAGCCACACGGAAATGAAGCTGGCGCTGCAGGTTCCCGGGCTCCATCTGGGCGGCAGGCCAGAATCCCTGTCCCCATCCCCGTGGTAGAACGCCCAACGTCCAGGAGCACGAGTGCTCTGCGGAACACGCTTTGGGATTTGCCTCTGTGCATAATTCCTAAATCTGATACCAGGAGCTTGAATCTGGGTAAAAGCGAGCCCTTGACTCTCACTGTTGTCCATCAATGCCCTTTGGGCAGTGTCTGATCCACAGTCCGCAGACACTTCAAGCTGCCTGCTCTTTCTCCTTTCTGGGGGCCGAGTGGATTGCATGGGCACCTGCCAGAGGCTGGAGGCTCTTGTTTTCCCCTACATATGGCCGTATTTCTCAGAGGCCTTTCCTGTCTAGAAAGCTTCACAGTGCTGTGATGCAAGAAATAAATGTCCTTGGCTGATCCTAAAGGGCCTGCCACAACCAGAGGAAGACAGGAAAGGCATGGATGGTAAGAATGAGGAGACACAAAATGACTAAACCTTTCAAAGTGCCTGCTCACAGCAGCATTGAATTAGAGTTATTTAGAGATGAGAAAAGTGGCATCCCAAGAGATTAAAAAATTTACCCAGGAAAACAAAGCTGTGAAGCGGCAGAAAGGGCATTCAAACCCAGATTTTGTGCTTCTAGGCTGGTCCCATCCTCCCTCCATCTCTCAGCGCTGCAGTGATGGCCCCAGTCATGATGAATGTCAATGAACTTTTAATGAGGTCTTAATCAAGTGCTTCATTACTGGACTCTTGGGGAGCTGGGGAGCCAGCAATGGCCCTTAGGAGACAAAAGCTGGTATTCAAGCCAAAAGGGCTTGGGAGAGCTCACAGGTTCTGCTCCCTTTCAAGGACAGGGCTGTGCTGTCCGCCTTTTCACCCCTTCACTCCCACCGCCCTGAAGACTTCGAAGCAAACAAAAGGAAACCCTCAGATCTGCTTTGCAGGAGCTCTGGACTGCCCTTGGCCTCAGAGCTAATGAAGTAACTTAACAAATTCCCTCTGAAAAGTTGCATCTCATTTGCATATGTTTAGTTGCTCGCTGCGTTCCTACTTCCTAAGACTGGAGTGCCCTCAGAAAACCTCAGGAAGCCACGTTTTCTTCCTTTTCTTCCTCCCCTCGCTCCTACCCCAGCTGGCCTGTCGGGCTTGTTGAGGCCAACCTAACAACAAAGTTGAGCCCCTGGCTGATTTTTCACACAACTGAAAGGCGAAGATTCATATGCCTTCATTTAGAGCTGCTACCTTAGCTTGAAAATCCCAGCTTGACTTCATTTCTGATGGTATTTTCTCCCTCAAAGACCCAAATGAGGATATGCTCACAAACTGACAGAGCCCCTGCTGGATTACTGAGCGCTCCCGGCAAGCTCTGGGCTTTCAATCGGTTCACCAAACGCTGTGGATCTGCCACGGCATTACCTCTGGATGCCGAGAGCACATGCGAGGAAATCGTTATGGAAGTTTGGAGTATTTTACAGTCATTCTTATCAGATGCCTTGAACATGGAGCCCTGAAAACAGCAAACTTTAAAGATTCAAATATTGATTCTGAGTATGCAAGGCTCAAACAGAATGAGCTAGGTGCCTGCTATTTCACTCTGAAGATTTTATGGGCAATAATATGCTAAAAACATGAATTTGTCCATAAGAGAATGGCCATTGTAGGTAGCAGGAGTGGCGTTAAGAATATCTACTTATTGGAAGGGTGGTAGAAAGCAGTTTGTAGTAAAAATAGTAACGATAAAAATGGCTCCACTTCGTTCTCTTTCCTGTTTCATCTCTGTTAACATTAGACACACAATTCAGCATCAGCCAGAAAATGACACAGAGAAATGATCACTTTACAAGCCCACTCTGGATGTCTCCCTCTCCATCCGCTTCCCCATCTTGTTTCCCAACCACCTCAAACCCCGGAGGAGGGAATGTGAAAAAACAAAATTTAACTGAGTGAATTTTAAAGATCTTACCAGCTTTATTCAGGGACTCATGAAGCAGGCAGCTTCCAATCTAGCAGACAGAAAGGAGCTCTGAGGAGCTGTACAAATGACAGGCTTTTGTGGGCAGAAGGGAGCAGGAGTAAGGAAGTTATACTAGACAAATAGTGGGCTGGTTAGTCCAAGGTCACTTCCTTTAGGGGATGGCGGGATCTCTCAGGCAGATGACCTGACTAGGCAGGAAGCCAGGCAACTTCCAACTGCCTGGCATAGGATTCCATTTCTGAGAGAGCTAATTAAGTCTCTATTTGGTGACGTGATGCTTAGCATACTATTGCCTCCATTTGGGGCCTGTTGTCTTGTTTTTAACAGAACTGACAAAAATACAATCACTTAAATTATATAGGAAGATGTAAAATGTATATAAAGTTACTTTATTATTTGCTTTGAAAGTTAAAATTAACTGGTACGTAGGATGTGTGTTTCACTACACCAATGACTGACGTAAATTTTAATCAGGGGACCAAAATGTTGACGCTCTGGATTGGCTTGGCTCTAGACAGCTTGTGTGCATCTCTTCCCAACTGTGAGTTCTGTGACTTCATGTTGGTGACGTGAAATCAGCCGCCATGGGAGCATTTACACTAAGGAAATTGGCCAGTGCTACAAGTTGGGGCTTCCGCCCACCCGAGAGGGGGTCACTTACCAGATCGCCACTGTGGACCTGGCCTGGCTTCTGTCACCAAACCGCCTTCATCAGTCTCCTCATTCGTACTGCTTTTCCTCCTTTCCTCAGCTCAGGGGGGAGCAGAAGGACTTTTCATTTATTCAGCATCCACTATGTGCATGGCTGTGCTGCATACTATGGAGAATTCTGGAAGGACATGGACAGTGTTAATCAGCTAACTGTAGTCTGAGGCAGAACTGAATGAGTACAATTAGAGATCCGCCTGTCGAGTTCTGTGAAGGCTTGAAGACTGGCATGAAAGAGGTGGCCTGGGTGCTGTTCTTTGAAGAACGGAGTAGGATTTCAATGAACAGAAAGGGGAGGATGATACGGAGAGTGAGGAAGGGCACTGAAGGGGAGGGAACAGCAAGAAAAGAGGGTGTGTCTAGGAAAGGAAAGTGTGAGAGTGTTCTGGGAGGGTTGGGAAGTGACCTGTACCAGAAGCAAGGATTTCTAATTCATAAAGGGCAGTGATGAGGGCATATTTTTTCAGAATTTTGAGTATAGTTTTCATTTTGATGGGAATTCAAATGCCACTTCCTCATCTATATAGTTATTTTTTTAATATCAAAGTATTAATTTTTGACCAATGTGCATGTCAGGTGCCCTGTCCTGCAGCACAAGACACTCTTACAATTTTGTTTAATTTTATGAAACACATTAGCTTTTCCAACACGAGCTATAAAAAAGAAACAAATTTAGCCTTTCCTTGCTCTTACAAACAATCCTTGCAAGAAGAATCTTGAATTGTTTATTTCTCCATAAGGAACATTTCTAGCACGAGGGTTCTGGATCAAAGCGCGTGTGCATTTTAAACGCCAACTGATAGATATGGCCACAGTTCCCCCCAAGAAGTGGCACAGATTTACAGCCCACCACGTGTGGAGTGCTCCTTTACTTATAATCGAACCTTTATAGGGTATTAGCAAATTTTGCAAAATGCCAAGCTGAATAGTGAAAATTGTATGTAGTTGTATTTGCATTTCTCTAATTATGAATGAGATTGATCTTTTTAATACGATTACTGGCCACTGTCTTTTTTCTTTTCTATAAGCTGCTCATGTCTGCTCATGATTCTATTTGCTCGCTCACCTGTTTCTATTGATCTGTACTAATACTTTGCAAAGAAAGGGAATTAACCAGCTGCCTCTCCTGTTTATTGCTCTTATTTTTGTTCAGTTTGATGTTGGTTTTTGATTTTGTTTATGATCTTATTTTTCTGAGAATCCAGAGATTGTTCTCTTTTTTTCTTTTAAGAGGAAGATTGGCCCTGAGATAACATCTGTTGCCAATCTTCCTCTTTATTTTTTCCTCCTCAAAGCCCCAGTACATAGTTGTATATCCTAATTGTAGGCCCTTCTAGTTCTTCTATGTGGGATGCCACCACAGCATGGCTTGATGAGCAGTGTGTAGGTCCGCACTCAGGTTCTGAACTGGTGAACCCGGGGCCGCTGAAGTGGAGCGTGAAAACTTAACCACTAGGTCATGGGGCTGGCCCCAACATGGAGACTTTAAAACATCTTTTTGTGTTCAAATTAATCACTCTTTCTCTTTATGGGTCTGGGATTTGTGACTTGTTTAGAAAGAACAACAAAATTATAAATCAATCCTTTCTTGTGTTTTTTAGAAAAAGTGATGGCTTTATTATTTTATGAAAATATTTTAAATTTAGAAAAAATTTATAATAGGTATCTATTTCCACAGCAAGTTTGTAACAGATTCATTCATTTAATTAGTATTAAATTATTTATAGTTTAAATATTAAACTATCTTATACAATTAAAATATCTTATAGTCTTAGCTATAAGACAGAAATGGGAAAAACACACCGCTTGTGCTCAAAGAGCTCTCATTCTTGTGGGGAGATATAGAGTTAATTATTAGCTATATATATTATGCAATTGTATCCTATGCAATTATATGTAACTATAATTTTTACATAATTCATTCATCAAAAACTAGGGAGCCCTCTGTTAAAACACATTATATATATGCACACATAACAGAATTCATTCGTCAAAAAATCAGGGGAAGATAGATGACCTCTGTTTTAAGATAGACATTGTGTCTGTAGGTGTGCAAAGTGGCACAGGACATGTAGAAGCAAGCTTCAGGGAGCTGCCGGAGCAGAGGGGCGGGAGTCCCGTGGGGAGGACCAGAGGAGGGGCAGAGCCGAGCTGCCAATTAGGGGATTCCCTAGGGGTCGGGTCTGTCCCTTTTCACCTTCAGGTGAATTTGAAAACCTTATTTCTTCCTCAAGAAACAGACAGGAGGAACTGCTCAGTTGGTGTGGAGAATGCTGACAGGTGGGAGGGGAGCAACCACATGGAATTGTGAAGAATCTGGGGTCATCCTTAGCGAGGAGGCCCAGCTGAGAGAGTGCAAACCCAGAAGAAAGAGCTGGAAGGTCCAGAGCTGTGGACAAAAACACAAAGGGGGGCTGGCCGAAGAAAGCCCAACATTTCTCAAAGCCGCAGTGACGACCTTCAACTGTCCCCAAGCTCCCTCCCTGTGAGGGCTTCACAGAACTCGCATGCCACATGTGATCCAGGAGGGGCTCAGGGCCCACACACCATCACTGGTGAATATCCATGGCCCCATTTTCAAGAAGAAAAACTGAGCCGCAGAGAAGTTGAATAAATCGGCCAAAGTAAAATCTCAGTGAAGCCAAGACAACAACTGGCAATGAATGCTGCATTGTTCCTGGCATCTGTTTCCAATGTTTTGTGGTGGATAAGCAGGACGAGGTTCAGGACACACTACCCCAAAATAGGGCACCCTAGCACACCGGGTATTTTAACTGAAGGAATTTGAGAAGCAGCAGGTGCAGGATGGGCTCTCCCGAGCCTCGGCTGAAGCGTGAGAGGTGCCCTCCTCAGACTCAGAAGGAAGCAGCATCCTTCTCTCCGAGGACTGAGGAGGACGAGAGGAAGCCTTGCTGAGCTTCCCCATTTCCCACACCAAGTTCAGAGCCTGTCCTGTCCCGTTTTCCCATGACTTTCCACTTTCCATCAAGCCTAGCATAAAAATGCTCAGATTTAACTGCTTCTTTGGGTCTTCATCTCCTTAGGAAGGCTCCCGTGTCATGTAAAACTTATAGTAAATAAATGTGTATGCTTTCCTCTTGTTAATCTGTCTTTTGTTACAGAGACCCAGCTGAGAACCAAAAAGGGTAGGAGAAAAAAGCCATTTTTCGTCCCCTACAAGCATCCTGTTTAAATAGGACACTTAGACACTGCCAGCCCTGCTTCCTCCCCTCAGTCCCCATCTGGGCTGCCTGCTTCAGCCTTGGGGGAGCAGAGGGATGGGGAGTCCCATGGGGAGGGCCGGGGGAGGGGCAGGGGCTGAGGGGCAGGCACAGAGCCAGGCTGCTCTTTCTGCAAAGCCTCACCTGCTGATGACAGAGTCTGTTGGACTGATGATTAGGATTTTTAATTTTCTGCACCTGAAGGCCCGCTCTTAGCTCTCCCGTCTCCTCCCGTCCTCTCTCCCTCAGACCTCCCACTTCCCCAGTCCAGGCGCTTCCCTCTGCCCGGGTCTCCCCCTGGCCAGACCCAGCACACCAGGCTCCAGCTTCTCTGGGAAGCAGTGTCACGCAGGATCCTGTTCAGACTTGGGCATCTTTAATTCTTTACTTCTCTTTAAGTAACGAAAAGCTGTGACTCCATCGGAATACTTCCGCAGCCTGCAAGTTGAGGGAAGATGTGCCTCGGGCCAAGGGCCTTCCTCCTAAAATTGTTCCTCTCCTGCCCCACAGCCATCCTGAAAGCACCTCATTTGCTCCTTGTATGACATCTGTGATTGAGGGAGTGTCAGGTACAATAGGTGCATCCTCTTGCCCCAAAACTCTAAGGGAAGAGAGCTGCAGCTGCTGGAACAGAAGACCGAGAGCAGACCCAGCTGTCTCGGGTTCCAGTCCCACTGTGGGCAGGCCACTCCATCGGAGCCCAGGGCTACTTCAGGCTCCCCCACTTCTTGCTCATCTCCCTTCCTCGTTGTCACCCCCTGTGTCAATGTAGAATTCAAATGGACTTGGTAGATGGACTGCTTTTCTTACACAGTCTTACGTCTCCTCTCTACTCACTCCTCTCCTCCCCCGCCCCACAGTCCCTCTCATCTCCTCCACCTCCCAAGTTTACTTGTTGATCCTCCATAACTCCTGCTCCCCTGAAGGTCACCCCTGCTTCCTGGCCCTTATCTGTGCTGCCCGAGGCTGGCTGACTGTCGGGGTGCTCACAGCCTCCCTGGGGTGGGGAGGGTGAGGACTTGGTGCAGGCTGCCTCAGGCCAAGTGGGGTGGACAAGTGAGGCCAGGGGAGCCCTGCCCATCACCTCGCCTTTCAGTGCCTCCATCTCCATCCTGCTCATTCCTCAGAGCTCCATCACAATCCGCCATTACTTTGGGTCTGGGAGCTCCCTACCTGGACCATACTTCTGTGAGGGTGGAGACCATGCGCACCTGTTGACTACTGCCTCCCAGCATCCAGCTAAGGGTCTGGCTCATCATAATAAGTGTCAGCTGAATGAGTGCCATGAGGCTCTTTGTGTGTGTGTGTGTCTAGAGATGGAGGGTGCAGACTGCGATAGAGAATAAGACGCTGCTTACAGAGAAAGGGCATATAGTGTGGTGCTCATCACTTGGGAATAAAAAAGAAAAGAGACAAACTATACCTACTTCGTTGGGCTGTGTAAAGGTAGCATTTGTAGCATGATTTGTGGTCTGCTGAATGCTCATTTAATAGCCCATCCCTCTATCCCTTTGGCAGGACCCGCTGCCATGGTAGGGCTGAACGTGACACCCATGGAGCACTTTCCCAGCTTCCCTTGCAGCTAAGACAAGCCATGCAACCAATCCTGGACAATGGCACCTGATGAGAAGCCTGCTGGAGGCTCCTGGGGGAGGGGTTCTCTTCTAATAAAAGAGACACAGGTGCAAACTCCTCTTCAGCAGATGCTGTACAAGGGGGGCCTGGGAAAGCAGCTGTCTCTCAACCTTGAGGGCAAGTGAATACACTGAGGATGGAGCCTAGGCTAGAAGAATAGCAAGAGCTTGGGTCTCTGAGCAGGAAACCCCCTTTCTCCTGTGTGTCTCCTCTACCCTATCGCTACTGCCACACTGGCAACACGCTGACACCAGATGTCGGGTGGAGGGTGGGGGGGTTCCACACCAAGCAATTCTCTGTGACAGTAGTCCTACAATTGAACTCAATTCTGACACTATCTACCTGGAGACAGCATCAGATCCCTCCATTAAGGGTTCAGTCCCAGGAACCCCGGGAAGCACTTACATTGACCAGTTTTTATATAATAAAGGAGATGATAAAGGATACAGATGAACAGCCAGAGGAGATACACAGGGCGAGGTCTGGGAGGGTCTGAGTCGAAGCTTCTGTGCCTGTGGAGCTGGGACGCATCACCCTCATGGGACATGGACGTGTTCACCCACCTGGAAGCTCCTTGAACACCACACTCAGGATTTCTGTGGAGGATCCTCACATGGGCATGATCAATTTACAAGCTCCACTTCCAGCCCCTCTCTCCTCTCCAGAGCATGGGGGTGGGGCTGACAGTTCCAAGCTTCTAATCATGGTCTGGTCTTTCTGGTGACCAGCCCCATCCAGGAGCCCACCCAGAGCTGCCTCATTAGAACAAAAGATATTGCTATCACCCAGGAAATCCCACGGGATTTAGGAGCTCTGCGCCAGGAATTATGGTCAAAGACCAAATGTTAGAACAAGAGATGCTCTTAGTGCTCTTATCACTCAGGAAATTCCAAAGGTTTTAGGAGCTCTGTGCCGGGAGTTGGGGACAGAGACCAATCTACATATTTCCCATTATCTCACAGTGTTTGATGACAATGATGAGCCAGCTTTAAAAACTCCTGCCTCTGGACTTGTTATTTGAAGTAAAAAATGGTCTTATTTTTTCAGCCACTTTTAATACTTTTGTGAGAAAGCATCCTCACTAATAAATTATTATAGCCAATTACATGAACAGATGGCCATTTCTGACTGGCACCAGAAAAATTGTGTGTATCAGTAAATATTGACTAACTTGTATGATTTGGGGGAGACTTTGAAATCTATTCATAGATATTCTGCCTCTGATTTACGTTCATATCACATAATTATTAGCTCACAACTTGAAAAGAGGGTGAGGACATTCATTTAAGGTATATTTTCTACGAATTGAATTTCTTGAATTTCTAGAAGGTGCTAGGGCCACTGTAGACTGTCACATATGCCTGTGTATATGGCTGTGTACCTCTGAGATTCCCTGAGTCAGTGAGGGGCTTTTTAAAGTTCTTTTCCTCTGTTCATTCACCTGAGAATCAGGAATGCTGGTTGTATCATAAAAATCTGGTTGGGAAAATGGTGACAGGAACACGAAGATGATGGAGTTTGGGGAGATGTTGCACATGTGGAACCTGGGGACAGCTGGGGGCTACAAGTCTTTCCAAAGTAGATTCTAAGCGGCATTAATTAACAATGAGCAAGCTCTTAGGACGGTTCTCAGTCATCGTTTCTGAACACCTTCTCCCTGCTCCGCCTTTTAAGGGAAACAAGCAGTCGTGAATGTCGGCGGGATTTCCCTTTCTGTTTCCTCTCCAATTCCCTCTATCCCAGTGGCAATACTGCTCAAGTCAAGCCGAGGTGCTCAGCTCACAGACACAGAAAAGAACGGGGGTCAAAACTCATTTGTGAAAATGTCCTTAAGCAAATTGCAGCCAGATGTTTGCCGGGATCTTTTTTCTTTGCGTGCAGTACCGGGATATGTCCACGGGGTGGCGGGAGTGGCCACTGAATTCGAACCGCTGGCCTGGCCTGGCTTGGCTAGCCCTGAGTGGAAACAGATTGATAGGAAATGTAATCTGTTAGCTCTGCACAGCTCACAATCAATCTCATGTTTTAAAAATGTGCAATTTCCTTTATTCTTGAACGAGCCTAGTTCTGCTTATTAACCTAGAAAAGGGACAGGCTATAAAATGGTCTTAAGAGATGGGAGAGTGAGGCCAAGAATGCAAGGCAGCTGAAGGCAGCTCCAGAGGTGGGGGCGGGGCGGCCTGGAGCCGGGTTGGGTTCTGCTTGCGGATCCGGCATCACCAAATCGCTTTACAGCTCCGGGCCTTGGTGTCTTCTCAGATGAAGTAAGGGGGCGGGGTAGTGGTATTGATCCGATTTCAAATTCCCTTTCCATCGGAAATCCTCTGATTTACGGTAAGGAGGTTATTTACACAGACTTAATGTCAAGCAAGGGTCTGAACCAATATCCAATATCGCAGCGGTAGGAAAGGAAAAGAAAATTGTAAAAGATTATTGCTTTAGGATACTTGAGGATAAATAAGTGTCATGTTTCTTTATTTTTTAAAGACAAATCAAGCCAGACCTCCGGGAGGCAAGGCCCTGGGGAGGACAAAGCTTGCAGGAGGCTCGCTCTTTCCTGGAGGACCTGCTCCTGCAGAAGACCAGTCGGAGTGAATTTCTCAGCTGTGGTGTGCAACCGCCCAGCCCTGCAGGAGGGAAGGGTGACGCCACGGAAGAGAAAAGACACTGATCCTGTTTACTGAGTGGGTGCCGTTGAGCCAGGATGGTGGGGGAAACTTTTGGCATCATTAATTTAAAAAAAATACAGATGTGAGAAGGAGCTGCATTTGGAGGGAAGTTGATGCATTTCATTCATTCATTGGCTCATTTTTTATTGAATGACAGATGACATTCCAGGCACCAGGGCTGTTGTGGTAACAGATCTCCTCATGGACTTTCTAGTTAAGAGAAGGCGGCAGACAATTGAACCAATGAACAGGCAGGTAAATAAATACATGATTATACAGTGTGGCACGTGCTCTGGAGGCTGCTAGGAAAGCCGTTGAGAAGAAGGTGCTCAGAGAAGTAACCAGAATGCAACATTCAAACTGAAGTTTCCGGAAGCTTTTCTACTTCCTCATCCGGGTGGTCTTTGTCTTGCTCTGCTGTTAAATGTGTCAGATGTGTGTTCAATAACTCTATCTTAGGTATCTTCTGTGTCTTAGGCCGGCTGCTAGGCCCTGGGGCTGTGACTAAGTCTGTGTTTTTGCTATGACCAGCATCCAATTATAGTCGATGCTTAAGCTCTTCAATCTGCCACTTCCCCCCACCAGCTAGTGACCTTGGGCAAGTTAATTAATTTCTTTAAACCTCAGTTGATGCATCTGTATAATGGGAATAATGATAGAATTTACCTGTAGATTATTGTAAGCAATGATATAAGCATTCTAAGTATAATATATGTGTAATGATGTATTAAGATTAAGGCATGTATGATGATATAAATGATGTAAATATTATAAATCACATAAGTATCGTAATAAATAAAAACGTGCTTAGCACAGTAATTAGTGCAACAGAAAGTATTAAATGCTACCCAGTGTTGTAATTATTAATCTTTCCAGAGCTCATGATCTTCTGGGGGAGGGATCCCGATAATTGAGGACCAGCACAACTGTTAGAGAGGAGATGGGTACAAAGGGATCCAGCACCTGAGAGAGAATTTACGGACGGCCTTGGAAAGGAAATGGCTCTTGAATTGAGTTTAGGAATTTGCCTGACACCCTGTCTGCCATCAAAAAGAAAAATAAGGAAAGAAAGACAGAAAGAGGATTAGAGAGACAGAAACATTCATTCTTTGCACAGGAGATTGCGATGGCAAAGCCCAGGGCGCTGTGGGAAGACCAGTGTGTCTTATCTGCAGGGTCTGCATTAAGATAACTCAGCACCGAGGCATCGCATCGTCCAAATGGTTTCCATTTACATGAAAGCAGAGGTGGGCCCAGCTGGAGGGTGCGCGTAATGGACAAACGCTCGTGGCCGCCCTGGCTCTCAGGAAGGTGAGTTTACTTCTGTGTCGACGTGAAGTCATGCAGCTGGTTTCACTGAATTTTTCACTGGGTTAATGATGTTTGGATACCAGGGAGAAACAACCTAAAAGAGATTGATGGTCAGTTCCTCTCCTCTGCGTTATCTCAGGGGCCGCGGGTCGCGGGTCTCTGCAGCGGGGCTGGAAGAGGGGGGATGGGTGGGGTCCTCAGTGCGGGCTGCGAAGCTCCAGCATTACGCGTAGAGAGAAGTTAGAGGGACTGTTAGCTGGCCAACTGTAAATAAAGGTTATATGCTTGAGGGTATCCGGGGCAGATGAAATCACAAGGGAGGAAATCTACTCTCAATGCCTCTTCAAAAAGCCTCTTCTCCCACTTCTGCATCTGGTGACCGCCACCGGACCGTTAGCATCGTGGTGCGGCTGGAGTAAAATATTGAGGCAGCAGCTTTCTGAATTGTGACCTTTTTCTTCAAAATGTCTGTAAAATGAGTTCCTCAGAGGTGCCAGAACACTTCCCTGGCTGGTGACTGCCCTCAGGGGAGCCGGCTGACCCTTCCTCCCCCGCACTGCTCTCAATGCTTGTGGTACATTCACCACTTACTCCTCTTTTTAATTTCCTGTTAGACGCCATTAACGGAGGAGAGAGAAAAGGCATGGTTGAAGCTTTCTGGACAAAACTTCTTCAGCCCGCAATAGATGCTGGTTTCTGGGACAACGAACACCGCCACGCCGTCAGTTAATGCGCTGCTCCTGGCATCCACTGACCACAGAAACATTTGTAAGTCTCCTTGATGTTCCTGAGTTTCAGCTCTTATTTTCAAGAGATCAGCATCTTCAACAAATCACTAATTAATTTATTTCTAATTGCAAACATGTTACATGCAAATGGTGAAAAGAGTGGAGTAACGCAGGAAAGCTCCAAGGAGAAAGTGACTATCACTGGGCATTCTAGCGTGCAGAAATAACCTCTGTTAACCTTTTGTTGTATTTCTTTCCAGCTCATTTCAATGCTCGTGTTTGTAGCTATTTGGGCTTATTCCATGCAGATAATTCCTACAACTCAGTTTTCATTTAATTTATTTTTACATTTCATCTTGTCTAGGCATACTTCAACATAGTTTGTATAATAAAGTATTCATCCTATTAGATTATAAAAATAATCTACAGTGTGTATTGTAAAATGTTTGGACAACCCTGAGACACATGTCTATCAGCCCTTTTAGAAATAGTTTCTATACCATTTCAGCACTGAAGAGCATGGAAAATAATGCAAAACTTTCCAATTCATTCTCTGAAGTTAGCAGAGCATGGCGGAGATAGCCTGACAAATGTAGCATGTAGAAACAGAAAGCTACACGCAAACATCATTTATAAACAAATATGAAAGCAAAAACAGAAAAATACTAGCAATAGAATCAGTATGATAAAAGAATACTATTCTTTGAAGAGGCAGCGTCCCCGCCCCCCAGAAAGCCAGGGATGATTCAGTCTTAGAAATAGATTAATAATTATGACTGTATTAATAGTTTGGAGGAAAAGACTTCCTCCAAGTCTTTCCTTGGAGGAAGATAAGAAAATCTTCACATAAACTAAAATATTTTTGAAAGATTCCTGAAAAAAAGCTTGGTAAGTTGGCAACCACAGGATCCTTCCTGACCTGTAAAAAGAACATCTTTCTGAAATAAACCACAAACATCATTCTTCAGGGCAAGACACCAAAGGGACCTGCACCAGTGTTAATTACAAAACCAGGATGTCAGCTTTCCTCCTCACAGCCAGTCCACCAGACGACAGTGAGGTCAATCTGCTTCCTGTGTACCAGCAACAACCAGTTGGAAGTTAAAATGGAAAAAAGAGCTAATTGACAAAACCAACAAAATATATGAAATATCTATGAGTACATGAAAAAACGTACAAAACTTACCTGAGATACTGTGAGCAGAGCTTCAGATAGATGGAGTTAATTCCTACTTGTCATCCTACAAAGGAAGATTTAATATTGTAAAGATGTCAATCGTCCCCTCAATTGATCTATAAATTCCCATAGATTTTTTGGACTTGAAAATAGCTTTTTTTTTTTAATTATAAAGGAACATGCTTATTGTTCAGAGCTTCAAACAATATGGAAGACTATAAAGAAGAAAGTACAACTAGCAAAAAAAAAGCCCAAAAAATCAAAACCAAGAAACTAGAGATTACTTCTGAAAATATTAGTTTAAAAATTCTTTTGAAATTTACGCATACATAATTTAGCAGGATAATAAGGCAAGATAATTTGCATTTCATTCTTGGTCCATGGCCTTCACCTCACTCCAAGAGTATGGAAATTCCTTTGAAGCCTTACTAACCCCAGGCAGCAAAGGCTTCTGGAAGACAACCTTCGTTCCAGCATTCCGTTCGCCAAAGGCAGAATTCGGGGAGGGGGAAGGACCTATGCCCTGGACGTGGAGGAGGAAAGCCCTGTGCCTGGGTGGGGAGGGGGCATTTCAGGGCACAGGGAGCCTCCCACTTTGGGATGGAGGTGGAGATCCCTGTTGGCCGCCATTGAAGAGACTCGCCTCTTGCCCATCTCCACACAATTCACGGAGGGACCTTCTCTCTTTTCTTTAGTCTGGAATTGTTCAAATATTCATAGGCCTTATCTGTTCCTCAAGGATATATTGAGCTGAGCTGTAAAATCATCTGAAACTGGTTCCTTTTTGCAGTAGTAACTCTGCGGTGGCCTCTCCAATTTATTCTCTGGGATAAGATCTGTCACGGTTTTCTCACTCTTTTTAGATTCCTTTCATGAGTTTTTATTTCAGTACGAAAAACTATGTTCTCTAGTTTGTAAACGTTGTTACAGGTTGTACACACTTCTCTATTCCTTAGTAAATTCGTCCAAGCGGAATTACTGCGTCAGTTTTGAAACATTGAAGCGTGTCGTCAAGGCTCTCAGCAGAGGAGTTTGGCCCCTTTTGAATCCCACCGCAAAGGGAGAACCCTTTGACCACGGTGTTTGTATCCTTCCTGATCTGGGAGGCAGAGCAAGCGTTTCTTGGCATTTATTTGATTACCAATGAAGTAAATTCAAGGCTTGAACAGAATCTTTTTCCAAATAGTGAACCAAGTTTTTAAATAGCATTGCTAAAACATTGTCTTTCTATTCTGAACTGAAAATTTACGTGTATCACTTAATTGGTTTGCCTTGTGCCATTCTGGATTTTCACGTCTCCTTCTTTATCTGCCTGTCTCTCCTTGTACCATTACCATATTGGTCTTAATTATTTTAAATACAGTTTGCTCTCTGGTGAAGTAAGTTGCTGTCACTATTATTTTTTAAACACTTTTTTCTTATATATTTCTCCCGTATGTTTATCCTTCTGAGGAACTTCAGAATTTTGGTGAAGGCCCCAAATTCTCCCTCTCTCTTCCTTGCAAAAAAACTAACCAAACAACAACAAAAAACTTGAATTTTAATCGGTAGTGCATTAACTTTATGAAGTTATCTAAGAATTGAAATATTCATGGAATTACCTTCACATATGAAGTTATGGTATGTTTATGCGTATTTTAATTTTATGTTACTTAACCAAATTTTGTAGCTATAAGGCTTTTATAATTTTGCCTTATTGGTATGGAGGCAGGTTACTTAATTTTCACATTTTGTGCTTTTTCCCAGATTTTTGTATCAGAATCACACTGGCTTCCCCAAAATGGGATCTCCCCCCTCTGCTCCACAATTTACAATAGCAGAGATACAATCTATTTTTCAAAGTTTGTTAAAATTCCACCACTATTCCATCTGATCCAGCACATTTTGAGGGTAGTATTAAATAACTTTTAAAAAGATACTTACATGTATATTTGTCTATTCAGGTTTTCCACCACTGAAAAGAGTGTATCTGTGTAATTTGTACTTTTATAGAAATCAGCTTTTCAAAGTGTATCTATGTGAATGTACTATTGTATATTTGTGTACATATATGTGCACATACTGTTCTCATAGATTTATTCTTTTTCCTATATATCGTTATATCTCTTTTCTTTTTCTTCTCTTGTCTTTTTTTTTTTTTTTGCTGAGGAAGATTAGCCCTGAGCTAACATCTGTGTCAATCTTCCTCTATTTTTTAATATGTGGGACACCTCACAGTGTGGTTGGTGAGTGGAGTAGGTCCACACCTGGGATCTGAACCCACGTGGGAACCCAGGCCAATGAAGCAGAGCATGTAGAACTTTAACCACTAGGCCACCGGGCCAGGCCTTCCTTTCTTTTTCTTAATGTTATATATTTGTTTTTTCTTTCTCTTTTGTTTTTGATTTAGTAGGGTTTTTTTTCTCGTTCATTAGTAGTATTAAAGAACGATTCTTGGAAAACCACGTGAGCCAGTAGATACAGACCTGGCTCCCTCTTTCTAGCGCCTGCGTGATGTTCTCCAACACGACCGAACGGTACTTGATTTCAGCATCCCCCTAACTGATGACACTCAGCTTGTCAGGATGTCTGTTGAAGACGCTGCTACAATGGTGTGGTGCTTCTAATCTCGCTGGTGCTTTGCTTTTTACAGCTTGCATGTCCCAAGGTGAGACTGTGGGCACAAACATCTGTTCTAACTTTCGATGGGTACTGCCAGAATATTTTGCAAAGATATCGTAGTAATTTGTACTCACCAGCTACGGATGATGACGCCCATTTATTCAGATTTTCTCCAGCCCTGGATACTGTGGCTTATTTTCATTTTGAGGGGAAAAATGGTATTGGATTGTTGTTTTATTTGTATTTCATTGACTACGAGTGAGGGGAGAATATACTTATTGGCCATTTGTATTTCCTCTCCTGGGCTTGCTTGTCATAACCTTTGCACATTTTTCTGTCGACTTGTTTGTCTTTTCCTTTTTGATTTATAGGTACCCTTTTGATCTTGGGATGTTGACCCTCGCCTGTCATTTGAGTTGTCCCGCAGTTCTGTCGTTGACTAGAGATGCGCTCTCTAGTTCCAGTCCAAGAGCAGGTCCTGTTTTTCCCGTGAGTGACTCTTACTCAGAGAAGCTAGACTCCCAAGTAGGAGGACAAAAACAGCAGCTTCAGTGCCGTCTTTCTTCTTCCAGTCCCCCAGGGGCAGAAAGGGGCAGGTCTTTAACTCAGTGGAGTCAAGGGTTCCAACTTCTCACCGTGCCGAAGGAGGAGAGGGGCCCGGATGTGCTTCTGAGTCTGCGTATCCCAAGCAACGGATCTCTTCCCTCGTCGGTTCTGCCAGCAATTCTCAGCTGGTACAAGACTCACAAGCAGCATTCAGCATGTGGGACTGTCTCTGTCTGTTCTCCTTTGTGGGTTTTCGGATTGTCAGTGGCTTGCAACTCTTTTGAGACCACTAGGCATTCAGAGGCTGGACCACACAGGCACAGGTAACCCACCGGTTCCTTGAAACGACTCTGGTCTTAGATTTCAAACATGGCATGGACACATGAATTAAACTCTTGCTAATCAAGATGCACACAGCTGTTCTGCATTTCAGGCCTACAGGCCTCAACTAATTTGAGACAACTCGGTGACCAAAGAGAGAAATCCATATTGCGACATGGGCTGTGCAGGACGGGCCCAGGCCCCCTCAGGGATTTTCCTGGGCACCTTTGCCATCACACCTGTCTCCATTTGCCTTTTGCCTTTGTGTATGGTGACTTTTGTCATATAAAAGGTTAAAAATTTTATGGAGCCAAAAATGTCTTCATGGATGCTGGATTTCTGTAAACTTCCTTGGAGATCTCTAGAGCTATGTTCTCCTGACTTTTCTTATAGTGGTTTTTATTTTTACATTTAAACATTTAATTCATGTGCAGTGAATTACAGCATATGGGATGAGTCTGGCTTTGTTTTTGTCTGGATATGGAACAAATCATGCTAGCACCATTTATTGAGTATTATAATGTCTGAGGAACTGAAAATACAAATAGAGATTTATTAAAAAATGCAAGTATATTGGGAAATTTTAAAATTTGGCAAATCAAATAGCAAGATATAAGCGGGTGTTCATGGTATTTGAATATGACAATCTATAAAGTAATATACAATGGAAACCCAGTTATTTGGTACCTGCGTGCACACATATACACACCGATTGATAGGGAACGTGACGTTCCTTGAGGAGAAAACATGATCCTTTTTTTATGTCTGTGGAACACCTACAAAAATTCAATGATGTATTTACCAAAAGAAAATTTTAATAATTTACCAAAAGTAGAAAGTTTACAGACCGCATTCTTTCATCACCATAGCGTAAAACTAGGAATCAATAATAGAAAGTGAATCAAAAATGATTTTTTTAATAAATTTGGGAATACTGTCATAAATCACCCCTTAACCAAATGCAAAATCACAACCTAAAACCAATGTTTTCAAGTGTAATAACAAAGAAAATATTTCAGTACAAAACCTGTGCAATCAAACTAGCTTATAGAAAATTGTATAGCTGTGTATGATATCGTCTTTAATTTTGCAAAAAGACCAAATGAACAAAGCAGATAACCTCAGAAATTAGAAAAACAAACTAAATGAAAGCGGGAGGTGGATATTAATAAAGATAAAAACTTATGCTGATTCACTAGAAAACGAAGGGGGAGTTGAAAAGATAAATGAAACCAAAAGTTAGTATCTGGAAAGACTAACTAATCGAATAGCTATTTCCCTCCTGATTCTGGTTAAATAAAAAGAAAGACAGCAACGTTTGACCGTGTTAGTAACAAGAAAGGAGAGGCGAACATGGAAGAGATTAGAAGAAATAGCAGAGGTTATTCTGCACGACAACATGGCAATGCATTTTAAAATCTTGAGAACATGAAAGTCTCCTATTAAAATACAAACTTCTGAAACGGACCCAAGAAGAGTTAGGAAATTAGACCAAATATAGACTAGACAGAAATGGTAATAACAGAGCTGCTATTGAAAAAAAGGAACTCGGCTCAGCTGGTCTTACAGTTGAACAGATAATGCCTTTGTTTATCTGATGATTCCAGGCTGCAGAAAAGATATGGAACTCCTCATTTGTGTGTGTGTGATGTTTAATGTTTATGTTATATAATATCTTATATAACGAAGGGCAACAGTAGATGCTTGTTCTGTTTTACAATTGCCTGTGGTATTTGTTTTTGTAAGGAGTAACTTCTTAAACGTCTCTGAGAATATAAATTTCTTTGAAGAGTTCTCTTCTGCTGATTGTACTGAGTCTGTTTTGAATGAAGTAATTCACTTTGATTCCTTATATTGGTGTCCTTTCAAGCCATCAGCCTTATAGGATAGGATAGTATAGACCCATTACTGAGGTTTTTGCATAGATTCTGTTAGAATGTCTGAATTTTTCGGAAATCATTCAGGATTAGACTGAAGGGAAGGGAGAATCTATATGTCAGGGTTCCTTTGCCAGTTTAGATGTTGTGGTCCCTGTGGGCTCCATAGAGGAGGTGGCAGGGGGCTGCCTGGTGCGGGGCTCTCCTCTCCCTGTTGACTAGCCCTCCCCAACGCCTGCTTTGGAAGCCTGAGGCTGGCGGGCAGTGTCCCTTCTCCAACACGTCCACCAGGACAGTTCCGAGGACACGGTCTCCTCAACTCTGAGCACGGCCCCCCAGTCACTCACCCCTCTTCTCACTCCTGCTGGGGTTTCAGTGGATTATCTTGCTCTTCCTAGGTGCATAAACATTTCTTACTGCAAGTGACATTACATTTGTTTTTATTAAGATATACTAAATCCCAATTTTGAGCAGTGTTATTTATCAAAGAATTTAATAGTCCATCAAGAAATCCTGTCAATCATATCTCCCCAGTTTATCTTCTGACTGGTCCTCTTTACTCCCCCTCTGCTGCTTCCACAACAGCACGCCTACCATCATCTCCTTCCTGGACCCGCCAAGTGCCCCTACCTGCTCACTCTGCATCTACTTCTCTTCCCTCAGAATCCCCTTCATCCTCATCATCCAAAGACATCTTTTTCTGTCTTTCTTCTTTTTTTTTTTTTGGTGAGGAAGACTGGCCCTGAACTAACATCCATTGCCAATCTTCCTCTTTTTGCTTGAGGAAGATTGTCACTGAGCTAACCTCTGTGCCAATCTCCCTCTATTTTTATGTGGGTTGCTGCCACAGCATGGCTGACAAGTGGTATAGGTTCATGCCCAGGATGTGAACCCATGAACCTGGGCTGTCAAAGTGGAGCATGCCAAACTATAACCACTAGGCAACCGGGCCAGCCCCTAAAGACATTTTTTAAAAATACAAATCAGATCATAATACTCTTTAGTTTAAAATGCTTCAAATGCTTTCAAGCATGTTAAAAATCAAATCAAATTGCTTACCAAGGCCTGCAAAACCCTACACTATCTTGTTGGGACTCATTTCTCCAACCTCGTCTTGCACCTCTCTCTCCTTCGCTGGCCTTCTTCCCGTTCTTAGAATACCCCACACTTTATCCTGTCTCAGGGCCTTTCTGAAAACTGTGCTCGTGGTCTGGAGCACTCTTCTTGCAGTGTGCCGTGTGACTACTTGTTCTCAGTATTCGGGTCTCCCTACCATAGCATCCTGTTTGTTTCCTTTGTTAGACTTCATAACCAAGAATTATTCTTTTGTCTTCATTAGTGTCTTGCCCACTGTGGGAGGCAGATTTCTAAGAATGACTCTCAGTGGCCCTCAGCTTTTGTGATCCCCTCCCCTTGTAGCTGTGGGTGGATGCTGGGAAGATGGTGAGATAACACTCCCATGATTACGTTATGTTAGAGCAAAAACGGAGCTTGTCCACGTGGGTCTAATCGCATCACGGGAGCCCTTTAAAAGAGCAGAGAGTGCTCCCTCGCTGGTGGCAGAAGGGAAGCCCAAGCAATTCAAAGTGTGAGAAGGACTGGGGGTGCCACTGCTGGTTTGAAGATGGAGGGGAGCCGTGTGAGAAGGAACGTGAGGAGGCTTCAGGAGCTGAGAGGGCCCCAGCAGGCAGCACCTCAGTCCTACAGCCATAAGGAGGTCAGTTCTGCCAACAGCCTGAAGGAACCTGGGAGTGGATTCTTCTCTCCAGAGAAGAGCACAGGTGGCTGACGCCTTGCTCTTGGCCATAAGCAGGGACTCTGGCCAGTTCTGTCCAGACTTCTGACTTCGAGGACTCTATGCTCTAAATGGGTGTTGTTTTAAACCGTTAGGTTTGCGGTAATTTGTTGCACGGTGACTAATACAACTAATACAGCATGTAGAACATAAGCTTCATGAGGCCAGGGGTCTCGTCTGTCTTAGTCATCACTGTATCACCGGCTCTGAGGACAGCCCGGAAGGGCACTCAAAACGTATTGATGGCTTGGCTCCATGAGTGATTGGCTGATGGACAGCAAATACTAGTTGGAAAGCCAATGACGAAACCCAGGTCCTTCCATCCTGGGTTAGACCAGTTCACTCCATTACGTGATTGCATTAATCTTTTGGCAGCATCGTCGGTTCTCCTGCCTTAACGCTCCTAATTGCTGGAAATCAGTTTCGTAGTGGTACATCTGTGTAATAGAGAGGCAGGACCTTCAAAGTCTTTGTTTCGCTTCACTTTTCTACTCCTGAGTTGGGTTACTTTGGACAAGTTATTGCGAGGCTTCTGAGTCTCAGTTTTCCCATCTGCAAATTGGAGTTTATGGGGGACCATAAGATGGATGTCACTGATATTTTTAAAAACGCATTATTAGTTTCATTGTTTCTTCTCAAGTGCTCATTATTCTTCAAACTGTCATCTTGTGAGCTCTATTGTAGAAATCATCTGGAAATAAAATATGCCATTTTACCACAAGAGGGTGTATTCGAACTTTGTAGGCAACAAAGCTTAATATTTAAAGCCTGTCTTCATAGACATGGACTTTTCAGAGGGTTTAATATGTATGAGATCAATTCCAAATGTCATCATCAAATTATTTAGGAAAGTTGTGTGTGTGTGTGTGTGTGTGTGTGTGCAGGAAGTCTGTATATCCCTCCCATGTGTTTTCTGATGACTATGGAATAGGAACCATATTTTGACAACATTTCCTCAGTCAAACAGTAAAGCTTTGGCATTAAAACAAGAGATTGTCCCACGCAGAGGACAGGCTTCTCATTTGGAATCCGTTAGAAGGATCCCAGCTCAAAGGTACTGCTTGAAAACGTGTCTCACCTCTTGGAGCAAGGTGAACGGCTCACCATGTGAAGTCCCAGGGCGCATTCTTATCTAAACTTCTCCATGCGATAATTTAGAATTTTTCTTTTCTGCTCCTCAAATGAACCTTTCTTTTTCTACTGTCCTTTTCTCTACACGAGGGAAATTCCAGTTTAGACTCTCCACCCCAGGGGAGAAAACCTGTTTGTTCCCTCTCACAATGGGTCTCTGGGTCGTGCCTCCAGGTTGTGATGAGACTCTGCCTTATCCTGGCCTTCTCTTCCTCTTCGTTTCCCCAAAGCTGGCACAGTAAAAGGACCATAGGTTTGGGGCTGGCCTGGTGGTGCAGCAGTTAAGTTCACACGTTCTGCTTCTCGGTGGCCCAGGGTTTGCCGGTTTGCATCCCGGTGCCGACATGGCATCACTTGGCACACCATGCTGTGGTAGGCGTCCACATATAAAGTAGAGGAATATGGGCGTGGATGTGAGCTCAGGGCCAGTCTTCCTCAGCAAAAAGAGGGGGATTAGCAGCAGATGTTAGCTCAGGGCTAATCTTCCTCAAAAAAAAAAAAAAAGAAAAAGAAAAAGAAAGAGCATAGGTTTCAGGCAGCCAGATTTGGAACTGGAATCATTTCTTGGCTACCTACCATCTGGGTTACCTTGGTAAGTATTTAAGGCTTCTTAGTTTCCATTTTTTCATCGAAAATTGGGGACTATAGTAATTAAGTCACGAGTTTGTTGTGAGGTTTAATGAAATAATACTAGTGTGGCAGTGTACGTTTTGAGAACTACAGGTGTTTTTGGTTTTCCTCCTGTTTCTCCTCTCCCCTACATTGATTCCACCAAAGGAAACAGCTCCTTTATGCTTCTTTGCTTTGGAAAAGGATTTCAATTATAGCAGAACTGCCTGTAAGCCACTTTCCTCCCCAGCTTGTTTTACTAAATTCTGAGCTCGTTGCTGAAATTGCACTAAGGAATCCCCCTTGAGGGGTACTAGGAAAGAGGGAGAGCGGAAGGGAGAGCTTATCTGTTTATTCCTACAAGAAAGAGAGAGGACAGAAGCCGGGCGGCGTAAGGGCACAAAGTCACAGACCTCCGCCTAAGATGTCAAGACACACTGGGGAATAAGGGAGCTCTTCTCAGGATGGTCATGGAGGCTGGGCCCTAGGTTCTGAGGCTTCCAGCCTCGGCACAGATTCCTACACCTCCCCCTCAGGTGGCACCGAAGCAGAGAGACCCCAAAACTCAACAAATCAGTATAGACTCAGACAGTAAGGGTTTCAGCAGGGTTCTGATGAAGTGGAGATGAGAAACCCTTCCTGTCACTGCAATATGGCACAAGCCTTCTTGCTTCGGCTACAATTCTTGGGAAATGAAGGCTCCCCAAATGACTGACTTTCCTACCCGCCTAGTGGGAGAAGGGCTCAAAGTTGGATTTTATTCAACTTAAAGCAAATAGAGAAATGTGTATTCCTTGCACGTCAGAGTTTGTGCACTGAGAGTTACTCCTGTCACGTTTGTAAAACCCTTAGACAGGACCTGACACTTGGAAAGTTAATGGTAATACTATTTTTTTGATAACTTACTTTGAATTCTTGGGCAAGTTGCTTAACACCCCTAGCTTCCAGCTCTCTCCCTTGAGGATAGAATATGACTGTGTGATTTACACATCGCTGCAAGCTCCACCATGTTTTCATTCAACAAATATTATTCAGTACCTACTCCATGCCAGGGACTGTGGCAAGAGATTAGAGAAATGATGGGGAGCAAAAATAATCATAGTCTCCATCAACATGGAGTTTATAGGTTAGAGGAGAAAAGAGATGCCAGTAAAGTAATCCTATGAGTAATGCAACATTACAACTATAATGAGTGCTATGAGAGAGAGGCTCATGTAGTCTGAAGCAGTGTGTTTTGAAATAGTTGAGGCCGGATTGTTCTTAGAAGTCCTACTAGGACACGCAATGGCTTGGATACAGAAGATAAGGAAGAGGGAGTGTCAAGAAAATTCTAGGTTTCTGGTTTGATTGACCGATAGATGGTGGCACCGTTCCCTGAGTAGGGAATGCTGGAAGAGAATTTGTTTTGGTAGGAAAATCATCACGCTGAGTATCACTAATTTGTTTCTTCAGGTCTCTTCCCCTTCCACCCGGATCTGAGCCCCAAGAGACTGACCTATATGGACCGCCTCAACAGGCGTGTTTTCTGGTTTCTGGTTGTTTTGCCAATGATTGTGAGGTCACAGCGCAGGAGGAGAGTGATGTCAGAGTATTTATTCCTCCAGCTCAGTGTCCCTTGTTGGTTTCCTTTTACTCTGCCTGAACCTTGGTAAATAGTCTTTGTTAGCTGTTTTTGTTGTTGTTAAATTCTTCTTAATTTATCTCCATTGGAAGACGCCATTTCTTTCTGCCAAGATGCTGACTGACACAACAATGAACTCACTTTTGCTTATATTGTTTCTGCAGGGATTTTGAGACATCCATGAGGCTAGATCAAGCAAGTATCTGGAAATACGGGACTGGAGCTCAGAGGAGACATCCAAATGTGTTCCTGGTAGTTCTTGCCTAGCACTAAATGATAAATACGTTAGTCACTTACTCGTAGGTGATAATGGAAGCCACAGGCATGGCTGATACTGTCTGGGAAGAGAGTATAGGGAAAGAGTATAGAGTATAGAGAAAAGAAGAACCAGTCCTGAAGAACTCCAACACTTATTGATTGGATAGCACGATGCTTCAAAGGAGACAGAGAAGAACCGGGAGAATGTCCAGGAGGCCAAGAGAGTGTTTCAAGAAGGAAGGAGTGATTAGCATTGTCAAACCCTGCTGGGAAATTACGTAAGGTTAAGGAGTGAGAAAAGCTTATTGCTTATAGTGACAAAGAGGTCCTCGATGAGCTTAGCTGTTTTGGGGAGCGATGGGGAGGGAAGCCATTAGGATGTATTGGGAATGGCTTGAGAAGTGAGGAATTGGAGATAGTATGGACAATACATTGAGAAGTCGGAATGAGAAGAGGAGGAGAAAAAAAGGATGATGGCTGGAGAGGAGATGAGAAGTTGAGTGAAAGATTTTTTTTTAATGGAGGAGTTGAGTTCATAATCACTACAGTAAACCAGTTTGATTGATGATTTAAATATAAATCAAGTTTCATAGTTTTCCAAATATCCATGGTATTGTGTGATGGTAACATAGCAGAAGAAATAGGAATGGTCCCTCTTTGAAGGGCGATCAGTATTTGGAGGCACTGGACTAGAGGATGAGCACAGCAAATTGGGCTAGAAGAAAGGAGAAGCGAGATGAGGGTAACAGGCATATATGTCTTAAGAAAAGGTGGTTATTCCTGGTGAGTCACCTGCTAACATATCAGGTCCTTCCTATTGCTCTATGACACGGGGGCTAATCAGAAATTATTAGAAACAACAAGATCAAAACTGAGGGTTAAGCAGCCAGAAACGGAAGTCAGGCTCTTAAGTGAGTCAAGCAATTCCCAAATCAGAGTCAGGCCACCGGAAAGGACACAGGTTTCTCGGCTGAGATCAAGTCCCAGGAGGAGGTGCCGTAATTGATACTTTTCAGCTGGAACAGGGAGGATTGGAGAAGAGGATGGCAGCAGAGAGGCCCTCTGAACTGTTTTTACCCACGACACTTTTTTTTTTAAGACTTTATTTTATTTTTTTTTCTTTTTCTCCCCAAAGTCCCCCTGTACATAGTTGTATATTTTAGTTGGGGGTCCTTCTAGTTGTGGCATGTGGGATGCTGCCTCAGCACGGCTTAATGAGCACTGCCATGTCCATGCCCAGGATCCAAACCAGTGCAAGGCTGGGCCGCCGAAGCAGAGGGTACGAACTTAACCACTCGGCCACGGGGCGGCCCCCACAACACTTCTGATACCAAGTGTGTATGGGATTTTTCCACACCGACAACCAATTCCCCTACTCTCTGGACACCAGTTGGGTGTCTTTCAATCCAATTCAATTCTGACACTAACTATCTAGTTAGTGCCAAACTCCATAGGTATAAGGGCTCAGTCCCACAAGACCACCCTCAGTTCAGATGCCAGTCACAAGTGCCAGGTTGCCAACTGCCCATAAATCAAGGGTTCCCAAGACCCCCTCCCCGGGATTGATAATTTCCTAATCAGCTCACAGAATTCCGGAAATTGCTTTACTTACTATTACTGGTTTGTTATAAAGAATACAACTCAAATGGAGATTGAATACAAGTCAAATGGAAGGGATGCATAGGGGCAGCCATGGGGGATGGGATATGGAGCTTCCAACCCCTCCTCAGGTGCACCACCCTCCCAGGACCTCCATGTGTCCCCTAACTTGGAAGCTCTCTGAACCCCATCACTTATGGTTTTTTATGGAGGTTTAGGGGCACCTTCTAATCATGCCTTGATCTTTCTGGTGTCCAGCCCCCATCCTGAAACTATGGGGCCCTCAGCCAACAGTCGTCTCATTAGCATCCAAAAGACACCCTTATAACTCCAAAGAGTTGAAGAGTTTCAGGAGCTGTGTGCCAGGAACCAGAAACGGGGGCAATGACCAAATATTTATCTTTTATTATGCCAGGCCGTCCTTCATGTAGGAGCCTGAGAAGGGAAGAGTGCCCTTACCACACAGTCCAGCAGCCCTGAAGGTGGGCTTTCACCCCCTTATGCGATAGAAGCCTTGGAGATATTCAGAGTTAGAGAAGAAAGACAATTATGTTGATGACAGGAAATGGATTTAAGAATATTGGCCGGGACATGGGGCACTTGCTTCTCAGAGACTGGAAGGACAAGGCTGGGTGCAAGGAGAGAAGAGTGAGGACCGCGGCAGGAATAGGTGGGCTTCTCTGCATCTCATCCATCCATCTCTGAATCAGGGAGCATATGTTGCCTGTCTTGCTGACTCATTGATACGACTGCTCTCACTGCTGTCTGCATCTTTGGGTCTCATTTCCCCAACTGTCCTACTAGAGCCAAGGCGGAAAATGAGGTTTCCCTCCGCAATTCCCAGCCTGAGAGACTTGCTTGGCTGGGGAGGAAGTTTGATTTCCTGACGCCAGACTGTCCTGGTCTCCCAGCCTCTCGAGTGGGACTACAGGCGAGCACCACCGCGCCCAGCAAGTCTGTAAAGAAAGATTCTCAGCATAAACCGGTGGCCAAAAAACACACGTGTGAGGGCAATCCACAAAGTCAAACGCTTCTCGTCTCCAGCCTAAGGCTATTGCTAATGAGAAACACTCTCGTTCTCACCTCTGCCGAAGAGTGGAAAATACGGGTCTCAACTCTAAGCAGAAATAGTGTTCTTCTTCCTGCAGAGGATTACCGGCAGAGTGGGAAGTCATGGCAGCGCTGTTTGGCCAAGGTCCCCGAAGGCAGCACACAGGCGTGACGTGCCACTTCTATGAGGAAGTCCAGGCCTTTTGTTCCGTAAGTTCTTGTGAAAATAGCTTTTTTTCCAGGCACAATTTGTAATGAGGCAGGGACGAACAATAGGTCCCTCTTCGTGGTTGGTTGATGCAAATAATTCATAATCAATCTATAAATCAAATTGGGGTGAGCCAGGTCTGAGGACCATAGCCTCGGGGCTCCCTTAGGAAGCAAACCAGAGAGGTGGGATGTACAGAGGGGTTATATACTGTCTTAGAACAAAAAGTGTACATCACATATAACAGGAATATCTCTTTTACTACTGTCATGAGATGCGTAGCTGGCACAGTAGGTCAGTGGTCACAAAGTGAGCACAACAGGTTGGTGGTCAGCAGGCCAGTGCTTACAAGGGAAGCACAGTGGGTCGGTAATTAATCCTAAGTTTCTGGGAAGAGACGCTTACCCTTAAAGAAATGCCCATGTAGAGGGGAGGTGACATCCCTATCTTTAAGGGCACCGTTCTTCTCTTTAGGACATTGTCAGTGTTTAAAGCAGACGTACAGTGCGTGCTCAACGGGCCACATCAGGCCCTTCTGTAAAAACAAGGTCTAATTAGTTTTAAGCCAAATGGCTTCCTCATATACTCCAATATATCCTATTGCTTTCCATTTATTCAGCAGCTTCTTTTGTAGAATTGTTATTTTCACCATAATTCTGTTTTACCTCTTTGACAAATGCCTACTGTTCCTTATTTATAGGATAAATAAAATTTAAGAATTCCTTTTTCTCTCCAAACCCCATTCCAAACCTATTCTTGTTCCTGGGTCTTAGGCATTAATGGAGAAAATGTGACCACGTGCGAGCACACGTGCACTAATCTAGAACATTACCAACACATTCTGTTCGTCCAGCATTTCTGGAGGACCGCTGGGTGCAAGGCGGCAGGACGCGCTCGCAGGAGGCATTCGAAGATCATGGAGGGGAAAGCATTGCCATAGAAGTCAGAGAAGGCTTTCAAGAGAAGTAAAACTCTGGCAACTCCAAGGAAGACAAATTTACTGTGCTCGGAGTTTTACCCCCGACCTTTGGTGCGGCCCTGACCTTGCTTTCGTTTTGCTTTGTTACTATATATCGCAACTATAAATCTTTGAGAATGGTGATTTCTGTTCTAAGCAGCCCACTAGCAACATTCACACAGTTCCTGGACACCTCTGGCAAGTCTCCGATTGAGCATGAACTCCATTCACGAATTCCTTGCCCATTAATCCTTTATTTATTGGGCTTAGTTTGCATCCTGCAGAGAAAATTGTACTATATGAGCAGCGTAAGGGACCACAAGGTGTGAATATGGCTTATTTCCTTTTTTCCTTCTAGTAGGCACAGCCCGGGAAGGGGTGACAGAGAAGCATCCTGCTTTCTCCCACCTCTGAGGGAATAAGATGAGTGAGCACTGTAGGCGGCTCGGATATGGACACACATGAAGCCAGTCAGTGCTAATTACAGGATGGGGGTGCAGAGGGGAGGGGAACAACGGGCACAAACCAACTCTTCTTAACTACAGCCATGCTCTCAGTTTAGGTAGCCTACACTGGAGAATTATGTCTGTGTTTAGAGGTTGGAGGATGGACCTGCCCCTACAGTGAACTAAATTCCAAGAGAGAACGTTGGTTGTTATTTGTAGATGGAGAGATAAATGAGGTAGTTTATAAAATGGTCGGGGATCTGAGAGAGGAAACTTACTATCAGCTGTTTGGAATTTCTCTGTTGACATTCACATGATGACTTTGGTGATGAGAGTTTAGAAATTTACGTTTACATGAGCTGTATGCTTTGCGACTTTATTTTGCAATTGAAATGGCTTAAAATGGCATCCGACCAGCCACTCTTGATGGATCTCTTTCAGCTTCCCACTAAAGTATTTTTGAAGACAGAGTGAGATTAAAACTAAGCCTGATGAACAACCCAGTGCCAGAACGTGGAGCGAGGTGGATGGGGCCTGAGGGAGAAAAGCCAACGTGGTTTTCCCTCCTGGCTAACTCCGACTTTACCTCATCCTGAGTAATATCCCCGCTGAGACAGAGGCGGGGAGCTATTTCATGTCTCCCCCCACACTCCGAGCCTGGGGGGCATCTATTCACTATACGGTTTAGCCTTTTACAATACTTAAAGAAATAAGTTCCAGGAAAAAAAAAAAAAAAAAAGGCAGGAAAGAAGGAGGGTTGGAGGGCCTGGCCATGGTGGGGGACCGTATTCCAAGTGTAGTGGGGAGCAGGGCCCTGGCGCAGTGCAGGCTGCATGGTGGGTTCTAAGCATTTGATCACTTAGAAGCATCAGGGTATCAGGCAGGAGGGGTGGGGGACAAACCTCACCTCAGTAATTAGAACTCTGTTAGCTGAGGCCCTGCTGGATGGGGCCCGGAGCTGTGTGCCGGAGCCTGCCCTCCAGCTGCGGATCTGAGAAAGAGTTCAACCGACTCTAAAGTAGGCAGTGAAAGGGACCAGGACCAATAAAAAATTCTCCTTGCTTATAGACCCAGTGCCTCAACAAGCTCTATTCTTATTCGAAATAGGCATTAAAACAAAATAAGAATGCAATGTAGGAGGCTATAAAAAAAATACTGTTGGAGTCTACCTAGGCTCATGGTTTTACATACCATCTAGATGCTAATGACTTCCAAATGTGTATCTCCAATCCTGGTCTTTCTCCCAAACTCCAGGCTCATATATCCAACCACCTAATCGGTGTCTCCTCTTGAACATCTAACAGACATCTCAAACTTATCACGTCTAAAACTGAACTCCCAATGTCCTCCTTCTCTAAAACCTGCTCCACTTAGAGCCTTCCTCATCTCAGTTGATGGAAAGTCCATTCTTTCAGTCGTTCAGGCCCGAAATCTCAGATTAAGTCCCTCCCCGTCTCATGTTTGACATCAGATCCATTAGGAAATGCTGTTTCCTCCACCCTCAAGGCAGATCCAGCACTCTACCACCACCACGTCTGCTGCTCCCACCCTCAAGCCAGCATCTTCATCTCTTGCCTGGATTATTACAATAGTCTGTTGGCCACTTTGATCATGGGAGCCAGAATGATCGTTTAAAAATGGAAGTTAGAGCAGTCAATTCCTCAGCTCAAAACTCTTCAGTGACTGCCCTGGGTATTCACAGTAAAAGCCCACGTCTTTCCAAAGACTTAGAAGGCCAGACGTTACCAGGACACACCCCCCCTCTTGAAATGGCTCTCTGATCTGATCTTCCACTGTTCCTTTCCTTATTGTGATTCAAGAATTTTCTTATGAAGGCAACAGCAAGACATTCTCTGCAAGAGAACTTGTCCATATTATGAGCCCATGTATTTTTCTTGAAAGTTATTTAAAATATACTGCAACCGTCTGAGAGAAGAAGCAAAAAGAAGTCCTGAGATTGTATAAAATCTTGATAGAAAAGAATGAGTGGAGGAGATAAGCATTTACATCAAATAAACATGAATTCAAGTTTGAATTAGTTGTTTAATCTGGTTTCTAAACTAAATACAAATGTGAAAAATTATTCTTAGAAGATATTTAACAATATTTAATCATAATAATATGGTCCTGAAATTCTAGTCTTTACCACTAAATATAGCAAATAAGAAGAGGAAGTGGGCAATGGGTAGGTGTGGAATTTTTTTTAAAAAGTGTTACATTTAATAATTAAAAAAGTGGTTCTTATCTAAAATAGGAAAGGCTCAAAAATACCTTTTTTTTTTTTCCTGAGGAAGATTTGCCCTGAGCTAACATCTGTGCCACTCTTCCTCTATTTTGTTTGTGGGTCGCCACCACAGCATGGCCACCAACAAGTGGGATATTTCTGCATCCAGGAACCACACCTGGGCCACCGAAGCAGAGCACGCTGAGCTTAACCACTAGGCCACTGGGCTGGCCCAAAAACACCATTTCATTCTTGACTTTGTAGTTAAAAAAGAGGTTAAACATAATTTTTCCAAGTATAAAGCTAACTATAATTAGAATTTAAAATGGTGTATATAATGAGAATATGCAACCAAAGACAGAAAACAAAGCCAAAGAAGAAGTTTATGGCCCAAAATCATATAATAATAGGGTGATAATGAGTTATAATTGTAGCTACCATATATTGTACATGTGCTATGTGCCAGAGCTGACTAAGAAATTTACAAGCTTTCTCTCTCCACCATATGTGGTAAGCAATATTATTATTACAACTTTATTAATGAGGAATTTGAGGCTTAATGAGACCCTAGTATAGATAGGAATTTAATATACGATAAAGATGCCATTTCAAAAAATTAAGTAAACTGGGAATCACTGAATAAATGTTCCTGGGAAAATTTATTAATTCTAAAAAAGAAATTTCACAACAGAAAACAAAACAAATCCTAAGTGGATTTGGGTTAAATGAAACACACACACACACATACACTAAAGGATGCAAGGGAGACTGTCAGTTAGGTTGTTCTTATCTGCAAGTCACAGATACCTGACTCACAGTGGCTTAACACAAGAGGAGTTTTACTGATGTCATATTGCAAGGACTCTGCAGGAAGGGAATTACAGGTTGATTCAGGGGCCCAACAATGGCCTCATCAGGTTGACTTTTTGCCTTTAGTCACAGCCTCTCCTGGAAGTAACATGGCTACCACAGCTCCAAGCATCCTGTGTACACAGAATCGCTTCCAAAAGCAAGAAGGAAAGAGGCAGCAACGATGGTGGGCAGGAACTCCTTGGTATATCTTTCTTTCTTCTTTCTTTTCTTTTTATAACAGAGAGAAATCTTCCCCAGAAGCCCCCAGAATAGTCTCTATTTTCTCTCATGGGCTGGGCGGAGTCACATGACCCCTCTAACTGCGAGGGAAACTGGGAAAATGAGAATCTAGCATTTTCAGTTTCTGAAGTGAGAGATTAGCTCTGGGGACTAAATGACTGAGAAATGGCTATTTTTCTATTTAAATGGTGAATTTAGAAATTCACTACCACAGTGAATTTTTTACAAATGGAAAAGGAAAGTCCTCTTAAGCATACAGTAAGAAACTTTAAAAAGTAGACGATTCCAAAAATATTAAACACTTTACTCTCTAAGAATAAAACTATAAAAAGAGAAAACTTCTACGAAAAAAAGAAACAACAACAAAAATTCACCATCACACACACAGACTAAATAATACACTGGGAAAATATATTTGAAACACATGACATCAAATGAGTCTGGATGTATTGAGATACTCTTAAGATTTCAATCTTTTTGCATTTCTTTCTCTCATTTCCTTGTAAGTGACTTGTCCTTTAATCAATCGTGTATATCAACATCACTTTGAATAGAATTGGAATTGTTATGGTGGGAATGTAAAGAGAAAGCAAGATCAAATGTTTATTTTTTTTTTACTTTTAAATTGAGAAATAAAAGGAAAAGCCCAAAGGAAGCATAGTGCAAAGTTTAAGTTTTAACAATAGACCAGAAAAATACTCCAGAAGGAGCCAGGCTGCCTTAGGAGGCTAGAAGAAGGTGGCCCTGTGTCTGGAGTGGGCAGGATGAGGGATGAGGACTTAGTCCTCAAGGAAATGGGGGAAGCTTGGACCAGCATGCCTAATTGGGGTTATCACGGCTGGAAGGTCAGGGTCAGCGTCTACACTGGAGATCAGCATCTATGAGCAGTGCCCAGAGCCCAGAGGAAAGTGAGCCATCTCTCATAGACCATTCCTCACCCAGTGACTACAGCCCTGTGCAGTGTTCCTGTTAACAGAGGAGCCAAGATGCCTTAGTCTTGTTGCCACGGAGTGAGGGCCCTCCTTCAACAGATGCCTGAACATCTCCTGGGCATTATCCGGTAGAGGACGCCAGCCTGGGCCTCTGGGCTTTGTCAGGCCCCTTCAAACTGCCCTACGTGGCCAACTCCCCTCGTGCTGCCCCTTTCAAAGGCCCAGCATACTTGTTATGGCCCCTGTAACAGGCAGTCAGACTCCTGAGCACCCAGCTGACCCACGGCGGTTTAGAAGGCGAAGCCCCAGCACCTGAACGAGGGTGGGAATGGACAGCGGTGAAAGCAGCGAAATCTTCCCCAAACAGCTGGAACATGATGGGAAACCTTGTCAAAGGTTTGAGACATATTCCCATTCATGTCACTGAAAAAAGTTAATTTCCTAAAAACGTTTAGTTAGCCGTTTCAGATAATGTAGTTATTTCTCAACCATTTGAAACTCATGCCCCCGTTTGACAGATATATGGTTTTCTCCAACCACACTTCCCAGATTCTGATAAATCTTTGCGTCTTAAAATCAATCAGAGGCAGCTGATAGTCCTCCTGGTTCTACTAAAGAATAATATTTGGTTGAGTTTCAGTTTCTGCCATTGGTAAGACAAAGTCAATATGCATTTTTCAGCTATAAATCATTTTCAAAGTATAAATTTACACTCACTGCTTAACAGTAAATCAACCCCAGTGTGCATGCACACACATATACACACACATACACACATCCCCACACCCATTTATCCATTCGAGAGAGGAACTAAGACATTCTTGTTTTAACGTCATGTTACATATAATTGTTACTGGCTATCACATGGGCATTTTATGTAGGACCAGCAATAAGATGGGACCCGGCGTCAGTTACTTATACCTTAATTCTTAAAACTGAAACTCCTAGATAAGCAGAAGTCTTAGTTTGAATGGGAAAGTAAAATCCTGCTGTTTGGAAACTCAGTGGCTGTCGCTGACAAGGGTTTCCATGGGACAGGGGAAAGTAACGCCATATAGGTAGTGCTCCTGAAGACAATGGGGAGAAAGCCTGGCCCCTGATCCACAGTGGGCAGTGTGGACTCACCTCCCCTGGGGAGGCAATGCCAGGAAGCTAGAAGAAGCAGACTTGTCATCCCATATCCTGTCAGCATCCTCAGATCCTGCTGATGTAGCAAGATTGTCTCCTCCCCAAATGCAGGATAGTAAGAGCGCTCGTCCAGCTTAGAGCGAAGCCCCAAGGGGGACAAGGCAGCCCTGGCATTGTCCAGAGAAGGCAGTAAGGAAAAATGCCCAGTTCTCCTACATGTCGTTGTTTCTGTGCTGCCTGAATGGGAATGTCTCCAAGGTGAGAAGAGTCTGTGTCATCTGTAGACTCAGAGCTAAAGGAAGCTTGGAGGCCATTTAGCCCAAATCCATCATCTTGGTGCGATAAGTGAGGAAACCAATGCCCAGAGAGTTTAAGTGAGCTGCCCAAGGTCACAAAGCAAGTACCGAGGAATGCTTCAAGATCAGAGCTCTTCTCAATGGAAGACAGTCAATAAGACGCATACCAAGGCTATCAGACAGCGCAGGTGGAGCGGGAAAGCCTCCTCCCTTAGATTCCAGGCAAGTGAATTTTTCATCAGGTAACTGGCCCTCTACTCCTTTGCCTCTGGAGAGGTAAGTGACTTTCCATGATTACTAATATGAAAGCAACAATAATAGTAATAATAATACATGCAGAGAGCTGGAGTCCTTCCCGCCTAAATCTCATCTGAGCATGCGCCATTACATTAGTGTGCAGCGCGGGGAGGGGGAAGGGTTTGCCCAGTCCGCCACTGGTGGGCAAGTCTGCCTAATTCTGGGGGTTAGCTCGCGGCCCCAGTGAGCTCTCACGTGAAAGAATGACCTTCAATCTGTCCTCTATCAGTAATAACATGATATTTTGGTCCTCATATTTACCCTCTGTTCTATTTTTCAATTTTAGTAGCAAAGTGGGAAGAGAGGATCCATATGTTGGGGGTCCCTTTGGAGATAACAAGAGTAGGACCGCCCATTGTTTTAGTGGCACCATTTTGATGGTGGGCTGAATTCAAATAATGGAGCATATTCTCATTCTGGTTGTTTTTTGTTTTTTTTTTTAACCAGAATTGGGTGTGGCCATTTCCTCTGTGGCCCAGGTCATTAAAGAAGGTGGAAATGAATGATACGTAATATTGGAAACCACGGTGTCTGAAGCACACGGGCATTAGCCACCTTCTGTCTGTTCCACTGAGTCAGGAGCCGCTCTTAGGGCAAAGTGGCGACTGTTTCTCTCCGATTGTTTTCAATCACAAGGAGTTGCTCTGTCCGGAAATCCTGGCCCTACTATCACAAAGCATTCATTTTGGCTGAACCAGCGATTTAGGACTCAGGTTCTATTGTGGGGTGGAGTCAGCCAGGACTTCTCCCCATCCTCATTTTCCTTGAGGTCTCGGATGCTGGTGAGACCTGGAGAACCCCCGCCCCTTCCTTATTTGTCTCCATCAGTTTATACATAGGCACAGGATCTCCTTCAACAAAGGACCAGCATCCCTGCCACATTTAGGTTATAAAAATACATCAGATGGATCTAGGGTGGCTCTATCTAAGGCCGGAATATAAGAAGGAACAACGGTCCTAGTGACGGAGTTCACAGACTGGTCAGAGAAGTCAGACGTAGCAACACAGACAAGGTTTCTGGGGCAGGGCTGGTCCCCAGCACAGCACTGGCATGAAGGACCATGTTGTTCCCAGCCCAGCTGGTGGAGCCCCAGGACCCTGGATTTATCACCCAGGGCAGGGAGCTCAGAAACAGTGCTGGGGTGGGTGTGGGGGCCTCGGGCAGCAGCATGAGTGACCTTCATTCATTTGTTCCTTCCTTCCTTCATTCCACAAATGCTTATTAAGGACCAGCACTGTCTCCATAGGCCCAGGAGCAGAAGACAAGCAGATGAGATCCACATGCCCCCAGAATTTAGCTTATTGGGGGCAGTCAGAGAGCAGACAAGAACTGCATGAAGAAACACCATAATTACAAGGTAAGAGGGTGATTTTTAACGCTGGATCCCCTAGGGAGCCTTGAAACCATTTGCGAAGGGAAATTCCTTCTGGTAGAGAGTGGGGCCTCAGAACCCCTAATTTGGCCTAAATCCAGATAGGGCCTCTCTTGCCTGGGGAGCTCCCCGTCTCCAGGCTCCGTAGCACTGCACTTGGGTGTTTCTTAGTGCTGATCCGTCACTGTGGGAAAGGCCATTCATTTATTTTTTCCAACCTCTCACACTTGTTTGGTTTTTTATTTTTTCCCTTTTTCCTTTTGCTTTAACTTCTCTCTCACCACCTCCCCACGCCTGCCCAATAGACATCTTCTGGCAATCAGTTTGCACTGGAGTCTGGAAAATTCCAGTTAAGTCTGGGTTGTGATATCCTGGTGATAAGAGGTATCCAGTCTTGCCCCCTCTGTTATTTTCACCAGTGCTGAATCACCTGTGTCTCCATGCAAGTCTGTCTACAGTCATGTGCTGCATAATGAGATTTCAGTCAATGACAGACTGCATGTACAGCTTGTGGTCCCCTAAGATTATAACGGAGCTGAAGAATTCCTCTTGCCTAGTGACATGGTAGCCATTGTAACACCTTAGCGCGATGTGTTCGTGGTGATGCTGGTGTAAACAAACCTACTGCTCTGCCATCGTATAAAAGTATGGCACACACAATTGTGTACAGTACATAACACTTGATAACGATAATTAAAGACTATGTTACTTGTTTATGTACTTACTATATAGACTTTTTATCATTTTTTTAGAGTGTACTCTTTCTACTTATAAAAAACAGTTTACTGTAAAACAGTATGCTGTGCTATGCCAGCAGCAGCCTCATATGTCTCACGTTTACTGCATCTCCTGATTTCATCATTTTCTCTTGTGCTTGATTTAATCTAGTGTCGTTTTGTTCATCACGGCCCCTAAGGGTACAAAATCCACTATTCATGTTTCCAGTAAGAGACCACATTGAGTGATTGACCTGGAAATGAAATTAAAAATGATTAAGGACTACGAAGGTGGAAAATCAGCACTGGTTATTGCTCACCAGTCACGCATGTCCCTTTCCATCATAGCTATGATCTTGAAGAACAAGAAGAAAGTGATGGAAGCCATTAAAGGATCTGCTTCATTGAAGGAAATGGACTAACAAAAACTTGAGAAGGGCCCATGTCAGACATGGAGAAAGTAATGTTGGCCTGAATAGAAGACCAGACACAGAAACGTGTCTCTCTTAGCACCTTGACGATGACAGTCAAAGCAAAAATTTATTTGTGATGTTGAAAACAAAGGCTGGACCTGACTGTGTTGAATTTACTGCTAGCTCTGAGTGGTTTAAACCATTCGAGAATCGTTATTCATTACTTCTTGTGAAAGTGAGTGGAGAGTCTGCAAGTGCTGATGTGAAGACCACTGAGGGATCTTTGGAAACTCTAGATAAGCTGATTGTGAAGAAAAACTACTTGCTAGAGCAAATATTCAATATGGATAAAACCTCCCTATTCTATAAACTGATGCCTGAAAGGACTTTCATCCATAAGGAGACCAAGTCAATGTCACCTTTCAAGGCTTTTGAGGACAGGATAACAGTCTTGCTTGAGGGCAGTGTTGCAGGCTACAGGTTGAAAGCCTTTGTGATCTGGCACAGTGAGAACCCCAGGGCCTTCAAGCATATCAATCAGCACACACTGCTGGTGTACCACAGGAGCAATAAGAAGTCATGGATGACCCAGTTCCTCTTCCAGGATGCCCTCCTCAATTGCTATGCCAGCGACATGGAGAAGTAGTGTTTGGAGAATAACATAGCTTTCAAGATTTTGCTTATTGCTGATAATGCTCCTGGATGACCTCCTTTTATTGGTGTTCTTCATCCCAATATCAAAACAGCATTTCTCCCTCCAAACACCATCTCTTTGATCCAACCAATGGATCAAGGAGTTATAGCAGCTTCTAAGGCCTATTACCTGAGGAGGACCTTTGCCCAGACTATTGCTGCAATTGAGGAAGACACTGAGAAGACACTGATGAAATTCTGGAAGGATTACAACATCTGTGATTGCATTAAGAACTTCGCTTTGGCTTGGGGTGATGTTGCCAAGAGGTGTATGAGCGGCATCTGGAAAAAGACACTCAAGGAGGTTGTCCATGACTTCAAAGAATTTGCCAAGGATGAGGAGGTTGCCAAAATCAACAAGGCTGTGGGTCAGATGGCGACAACCTGGGTGTGGATGCTGATGACATCGAGGAACCCCTATAGGTGTTTCTTGAGGAACTGACTAATGAGGAGCTGGAACTGAAACAGCAATGCATAGCCGAAGAAGAGGCAAGAGAAAAGGAAACTGCAGGAGAAGAGAAAGAAGAAGACTCCAAGAAAATTCACAGTGGGGAGTTTAGCAGAAGCTTTTGCAGACCTCAACAAGCTCCTTAAAAAGCTTGAAAACATGGACCCCGACACTGACAGGTTTTCATTAATAGAGAGGAATTTTCACGGTGCATTATCTGCTTACAAGCAAATCTATGATGAAAAAAGGAAACAAATCAAGCAAATATTTCTGAAAAGAGTGAGACCTCCTCAAGAAGAGCCTCAGGCAGGGCCTTCAGGAGGTGTTCCAGAAGGAGGCATTGTTATCATGGGAGATGACATCTCCAGGCGTGTTATTTCCCCTGCAGACCTTCCACTGGGACAAGATGTGGAGGTGGAAGAAAGCGATATTGATGATGCTGACCCTGTGTAGGCCAAGGCTGATGTGTGTGTTTATGTCTTAGTTTTTAACAAAAACTGTAACAAGTCAACAAAAAACTAAAAAATTTTAAAAATAGGAAAAGCTTATAGAATGATACGAAGAAAAATATTTTGGTACAGCTATACAGTATGTTTGTGTTTTAAGCTAAGTGTTATTACAAAAGCCAAGAAGTTAAAAAGAATTTAAAAGTTTATAAAAAAGTTATAATACGTTTTATTTACTATTGAAGAAAGAAATTTTTTTATGAGTTTAGGCTGGTCTCAGTGTACAGTATTCATGAAGTCTGCAGCAGTGTCCACTAATGTCCTAGGCTTCACATTCACTCGCCACTCACTCACTGACTCCCCCAGAGCAACTTCCGGTCCTGCAAACCCTGTTCATGTCAGTGCCCTAACAGGTGTACCATTTTTTATCTTTGATACTGTATTTTCTCTGTACCTTTTGTATGTTTAGATACACAAATACTTCCCATTGTGTTACAACTGCCTACATACTTCAGTACAGTAACGCGCTGTAAGTTTTGTAGCCCAGGAGTAATAGGCTACACCACACGGCCCAGGTGTGTGGTAGACTATACCCTCTAGGTTTGTGTAAGTTCACGCTACGATGTTCAGACAACAAGGAAACCGCCTAATGATGCATTTCTCCAAATGTGTCCCTGTCTTTAAGTGATGCATGGCTGTAGTTGTGTTGGCAAAGATCTCAAGATGTCGCCCCCTGCAGGTCTTCAGGCCTGCTCCCTACAGTTGCTTTCCCGCTCTGTCACATTCCGGCTCTGTTCCATTTCTTCCCAGTGCTCTCGGGCCGGCATAGTGGGAAGGATGCGAGAGCACAGGGACGCCCCATCTCTCGTTCTGCCCACGAACTCATAACCAACCCTCCTTTCCTTCTTTCACCATCACAGGGTTTCATGGGAGTGTCATATGCTAGTGCTCCATGGGGGCCCTGGAAGTGTTCCCGGTGGACATTTTATTTATTGTTATGTCCTCGTGTGTTTGAAAACGTGGGTAGCTAAGCGAGAGCTCAGCCTGGCTGCCCTCTTGAGCAGCCTACCTCCGCTGTCTCCCACCAGCCAGCCTCCCGCCCCTGTGGGTCTGAGTTTGCTGGAGGGCGCTGGAGGCCAGGAGTGCTCACCCACAGTCTTGTGCAGCCACACAACCAAATTCCTGCCGCAGAGAGAGTGGGAAGTGAGGCTTCTGACTTCCCGGCTGCCTTTCCCCGCATTGTCCGCTGCTCGCTGGCACTGAGAGTAACGGCACACAAAGCATAGGGACCTCTGCCGGAGCCACCTGTGAAGTGCGCTGGAGGCCTGGTGGTCCCGGGCCGCCGCTGACGCGTTGTGTGGCCTTGGTCAAGATTCTCTGCCCGCTGCCAAGTGACCCCGCTTTCACTGCCCCTTCCCATTACAGCTGCCATCTCTCTTCATGGGTGGTCCCCCAACTGGGAGAGCTCAGTCACCACAAAGATCTCCCAAGTTAAATCCATCATTCTGTGGCTGCAGACGGAGAAACAGACCCCGAGAATTTATATCTCAAAGTTGGCGCAGAGCTAGTAAGTAATAGAAGATGCGCTAGGCAGCGTTTGAAATCCGAGAAAAAGGGCAGAGGAGGAGCCTTCTCTCTTTTCGTCATTCTTTATTCTTGTCTTTATTCTTAGGTGGTGCTTACTGGTGATGGGAAAAAAAAAAAAGGGGTTACCTGGACTAGCTCCCAAAGCCACTGCTTCAGAGTCACGGCAAACACAACGCGGAGCCTTGGCTGCGCCCTTGGAGAAGGAGACTACTGAGGGGAGAATGTGGCCGGCTCCTAAAGTGGTCATAAAATGCACGTTTTATTGTCTCGTCTTTCTATATCAGGTAACTCCCAAGTGGTTGCCATGAAGTTAACTCTGCCTCCTGCGTCTTCCTATGTCGTGGGAGACGGTCGGAAGAGTGAGAGAGAGGCCCGTTAGGTGCTGGGGCCGTGACCTCTAAACATGGCCCTGACACCCCACCTCTCAGGCTCAGTATGTTTGACCCCTTTGGTCACAATTTCCTCACCCATAAAATGTGGGGGTGAGGTCCCTCCCAGTGCCGAAACTTCCTAAGTGATATTATTGCCTTATCCCAAATGAATGGGACAAGGCAGCATTTGCTCTTCTGAAATGAGACGTCTACTCTCTGTTCTCCCTCACAGGATAAGTTTAAACATTCGTGCTAAGACTACAAAGTCCAACAAGGATTTAAACTTTATCTCCTTATAAATGGCCTTGCAACACCGGGAACCAGGGTTTAAGGCAGTAGTCTGGGGCCATATTTACTTCTCCACAGAGTACCTCTTTAACAAGGTGCAGGCATAAATAGAGGACGGCCAAGCCCAAATTTGGCTACGTTTCTTTGGCAGCCCTTATGAGGTAAACAGTCCTCTAATTTATAGCAGCCCATTACTCAACACCTTGGATTCATTGTAACAAACTGTGCGATGGAAATACAATGCCAGGCCTGCCATCCCCACCCCCACTCACTTCCTCCATCTGCTTATAATCTTCACTTCTAAGCCCATAAAATCCATTAATGTCTCTCAGAGTTGGCTTGTTTTTTAATCAAGATAAATATGGACAACTTCAGGACAATTAGAAAGGTACTGGGTAAAAACTGCTTCAACATATAAAATTCGTTAATGGTGTATCATAAGCAGAGCCAATCTATATTACTCTCGTATTCTTCAATGATCCACTCTATAAATGCTTGCTTTGGTGTTTTTCTAATGTTGTTAATTTATCTATGGCTGTCACTCCGGGGTTGTTAACTTTGAACAAATGACTGGTATTAATCACCAAGGGCCGTTAGATGCCAAGGCCTGGGGTTAAATCAGCCTGGGGTGGCACGTGTGAGCATCCTCAAAGTACGTTTTAAAAATGGCTCCACTGTTGGAGTTTGTCACTGCAACTGGGATTTGACCCTTTGGGTGTTGTAAACACAGGGGACCCGGGACAGGCTGGTGGGTCAATGTTGACATAGGCAAGCCTTTGAAAAGGGAAACTGGGAAAAGCGTCAGACCTGGTGCTTGCTGACCCACTGGCTTTCACACCACAGTGTGAAAGGTGAATTGTGCAGGGAAAGTTTCCATGAAGAAGGGAGGAAGCTCAGAGGCCTGCGGGTATTAATGCGCAATGAACGTGTTAGACCAGGTGTATACCATTGAGGGAACCAGGGAGGCTGGCCGGGGGTGGGGCTCTGGAGATCCCGTGGCCTGAATAAAGGGCACAGCCATACCCACGCCCAGCAGGCTGTAGCCACCAGGCAGTGTGAGCTCTGTGGTGCGCGTGGGAGCCTGAAAGCTGTGTTTTTACAAGAAAATTCTCAACTTTGAAAAGGCTGGCTGGCTTTAATTTGAGAAAAAAGAACAACACGTGGGCTTTACAAAACCTATTTGGGGACAATACTTTGCTCGACTTGTGACCTCCGAGATCTCTTGCTTAGGAGGTTCAAGGAGAATAGATTTTAACTTGGAAAAATTTTTTGAAAATATTGTTGAGAGATGTTGTAAAGAGGTGGGTCAAACCAATGGGCTGTCTTCAGTGGGACCTGAGGTGTGGTAGATGTTTTCTAAGCATCTTTTCTGATGAATGAATGATGCAGACTTGATTCCTCTGATTTCCAGGCTCAGAAACTTAATTCTATCATTTTATTCAGGAACTAGTGTAACCAAGCTCCACACATACAAATACTCCTTACACTCACATTCACTAATACACACACTAATATGGCATTTGCTGCTGGAGTTCTAGAGTCTTCTTCTCTGCACTGTGATTGCAATTTGTGTATCTAGGACTGAGTAAATGTCAGTGCCTGGCTGTGGCTGGGTGAACTGAAGTCGTGTAAGAGCAAATATAACCACATCGTCCAGTTAATTATAAAAAATAAATTCCAAGGAGACAATATAAGGCAGTAAAAGATATACATGTATATGCAGATAATATATACAATGTATTATATATCTGTATATATATTTATAGCATTGTCCCCTTGGAATTTATTTATACAAATATGAATATACTAAATATACTACAGAATATATTTGCATATCTAGAATTTGCACAAAGCCGTTCTGGAAAGAAATTCCTGTGTAAATGTGTGGGTGTATGTGTGAGAGGGCAGATGGTGAAAGTGGAGCCAAGGTGGGAACAAGACTTCTCCCTGAGGATTTTTAATATTGTTTTATGAAACTTGTATTACCTATTCGAAAGGCATAATCTTTTTTTAGTAAACAAAGTAGAGCAGTTAATCCAATTCAGTGAGTTATTAAACAGTAGACTGCGGCAGTGGTTCTCCTGCACATTAGAGTCTCCTGGGGAGTTTTTGCAGCTCCTAACACCTTGGCCACATCCAAATCAACGAATCAGAATCTCCGTGGGGAGGACCAGGCATCGGTATTTTTAAAGCTCCTCAAGTGATTGCAATGTGGACTCAAAGTTGGGAACCACTGAATTAGACCAAGTGTTAAAAAATAAATGTTAGATACTTAAAAAAAAAAAGTTCTTAATAATAGTTTATCGAGGCCTGTTTTTTCTTAGGAAGACTAAATAGAAAGTACGGTGAAACTTTATTAGAGTCAAAGCCATTTATGGAAAATAGTTGTGACGGAAGATAGTTGCCATTTATGGAAAGTACTTAGGCGTTCAAAGTGTGAACATTAATAAACAGAAACCTCATTTCAAATGGAGTTGGGAGGCCAGAAGGGGGAGCTGTCACGCCCTATGACATGGCAGAGCTCATCAGGAAGAAGAGACTTCCTCTTCCTGCCCAAGCTCAGCCAATGAGCGACTGTCACAACTCAGCCAGTGACAAGCTGCTACACTTGGGACTCTCACTTCCTCCAATGGACTCAGTTTACACCAGCTCTCCCAGCTTCCTCTCACCCTCTAGGAAACAGTTTCTCCTCCCGTTGTTGTTGGAACTTGCACGTGGCTGGCCATGGTTGTGGATCCCATATTGCAATTCTTTGTTGATCTCTAATAAACTCATTTTTGCTGGAGAAATAACAGGCTGCCTGTTTGTTTAAGGTCACCAAGAGGAACTTAGTTTCAACAACCCACAAACTGGTCAGCCTTTGATTCCCTCCTTGTACTAGTTGGTGAAAAAAACTCATGCTAAATTCCAAGGTTCGGCCTACTCCTTTGAATAGAGGGGAAGCTGGTTTTCTGCTGTCTACTGTTTGATGCTTCATGTAACCAGGTCATGGGAGAGCTGTGCTTGTCATTTATTAGTGGTGCTGAGGAACTTGTCATAAATGCCCATTCCCTATTGAACCTTCAAGATTCTGATTCAATAGTTCTGGAATATGAATTTTCTTTTTGAGGAAGATTAGCCCTGAGCTAACATCTGCTACCAATCCTCCTCTTTTTGCTGTGGAAGATTGGCCCTGAGCTAACATCCGTGCCCATCTTCCTCTACTTTATATGTGGGACGCCTGCCACAGTGTGGCTTGATGAGCGGTGTGTTGGTCCATGCCTGGGATCCAAACCTGCGAATCCCAGGCTGCTGAAGTGAGGCATGCGAACTTAACCACTGTGCCACCTGGCCGGCCCCATGAAATTTTAAGAAGTTCCTCCGCGTGAGTCTGACAAAGGTAGTTGAAGGATCAAATGCAACTTATCAGAAGGCAGTGACGTGCTGGAGCTGGCTTGTACTGGCTTCTGAGAGCCGATTGCTGTCTATTCAGGAATTTGGCAGCCAGTCGTTAACCTGTTGGTCACTTCATATTAGCTACCCACCAAGTAGCAGGAGTATTTACACCACGGGAATTGGCAAATCCAAGAAGCAGGGTTTTGTTTTTTTTCTGGAGAGCTGGTTTACCAACACATCAGTGGCCTTAAGTCACATCATGTTGGTTTTTGGCCTAATTGCCTTTAGATTTAGCTTTTAGTTTTTTAACTTTTTATTTTGAGATAACTATAGATTCATAGGAAGTTGCAAAAATACTAGAGAATCCCATGAACCCGTCACCCAGCTTCCCTTCAATGGTGACATCTTTCTGACTGTAATATAACATCAAAACCAGGAGATTAACATTGGTACAGTAATGTTACCTAAACTGAAAACCTCCCTTTGTTTTCACATGGGCTCATTTGTGTGCATGTGTGTATGTGTGTTCTGTGCAATTTGATAACATGGATAGGTTTGTGCAACCACCACATAATCAGGATATCGAACTGCTTTACCCTTACAGAGGCACTGCCTCCTGCTATCCCTTTATAGTCTCACCCCCACCTACCCCCATCCTATCCCTGTCCTTTGGAAACCACAAATCTGCTCTCTCTCTTTACAGTTTTGTCCTTTTGAGAATGTTATATAAATGGAATCACACAGTATATAACCTTTTGAGACTGGCTTTTTTCACTATGCATCATGCCCTTGAGATCCATCTAAATTGTTGCATATGCCAATAGTTCCTTCCTTTTTATTGCTGAGTAGTATTACTTTGCCCAAAGGTACCAGAGTTTATTTAACCATTCACCCAGTGAAGAACATTTGCATTGTTTCCACTCTTTGGCTGTTATGAATAAAGCTGCTATGAACATTTGTGTACGAGGTCTTGTGTGAATATAACTTTTCAGCTCTCTGGGATAAATGTCCAAGAGTATGATTGCTGGTTGTATGGTAAGAGCATGTCTACTTTGGTCAGAAACTTGTTTTTAATAGCAGCTGTACCATTTTACGTTCCTCCCAGCAATGTGTTAGAGATCCAGTCTCTCCACGTCCTCACCAGCATTTGGTGTTACCACTGCTTTTTACCTTAGCTGTTAAAATGGGTGTGTGGTGATATTTCATTATGGTTTAATTTGCATTCCCTTGATGGTTTATGGGATTGAACGACTTTCTTTGCCTGTTTGCCATCCATGTCTCCTCTTTGTTGAAACGCCTGTTCATGTCTGTTGCCTATTTTCTAATTGGATTTCTTTTTCACTGTTGAGTGTTAAGAGTTCTTTATATATTCTGGATACTAGTCCTTTGTTGGATATATTTTTTGCAAATCGTTTCTCCCAGTCTATAGTTCATCTTTTCATCCTCTTAGCAGAGTCTTTCTCAGAACAAAAGTTTTAAATTTTGGTGATGTCCAATTTACCAAATTTTCTTTTGTGAATTTTGCTTTTGGGGTCATGTCAAAGAAGACTTTGCCTTAGGTTTGGTTTATTATATCCTTTATCATTTCAAAAATTGCTGTAAGAAACAGACATATTCAGTTACTTACCACATTTGTTATAACACTCCTGTGGCTAGATTGCCTTTTTTATTATTCAGGATCTCCTGTACGAAATCCCAGGGGAAGGGTGCCTTTTAGAACAGTGCTTCTCAGACCTTACTGTGCATGCGAATCACCTGGGATCTGAACAGTGCTTCTCAGAC